>NC_132925.1:36753207-37053207 GCF_047675955.1 Chlorocebus sabaeus | reverse complement strand
CAACTTTTCTCATTCTGAGTAATGCAGTCCGTCTTTACATTGACAGATTTTTAAATAACAGGGAGATAGCTGGTTTTCTTCACTAATTTCAGTAATCACCTTCTCAGAATAATAGAGACATATCTTCCTGGGAGATTCAGTTTGCTTACCCTAGGGGACAAGGAAACATTTGCCTAGTAACCTGCATCTGTGCCCTGACCAGAAATGAATGCAGCTCTCTTAGACTGTATGACATGCCCTCTGACTAGCAAGCGGGTAACCGCTGAATGCCAAACTCTGCTTTTAACGTGCCCATGTCACAAATGCTAGTGGATGACTTGATATCATGACCAATGCTGTAGAGACACTTTCCTAGATTTGTGATCTTTACACTATCTCTCTCTCTCTCTCTGAAGAAGCCTTAGAGAAATCATTTTAGTACTATTATCTGTAGTTAAATCATGTTGTGCATGCAGTAAGTGTTTTAAATGAAAGTAATTTAAAACAACTCTGTGTGTTTAACTCTGTTATTACACTTTTTACTATACCTCAATAGATTTCAGACAAATGTGTGCAATATGTCCACATTTATGTTGGTTTTTTCTTATTAAAATGCATTGGATTTATGCTTCTAATACCATGTTTTGAGAAACTAAGTGAATCATACTGAAGTTGAACTTATTTCTCTATCAATGCAAAAAATAGAGCTATTACCAAACGTCTTTTAAAAAGGTATGTGAAAATAAGCAATAAAAATAAAAATACATATAAAATGTTATTCTACAAAATTGAATGAATGCTTGACTTTAATTAATTAATTGTTCAGGCAAGAAGACTTTACCTATTTTTACCTATTTTCAAGACTTTTACTATTACTTGAATTCAGTAATAGACTCCCAAGTTAAACTTTAGAAGTCCCAAGTTTTCATTTTCTCCAATGCCATTTCATTCTTTAGAATAGTTTGTGATAAATGGTGAATAAGACCCAAAGCCCAATTTGGGTTGAAAATGAAGGCTTCATATTTCTTCAAGTGGCTGTTAACACAGGGTAAAGGAAAAGACAGACAACTACTAATAATTTCGGCTTAAAAGTACCTGAGTCTTTCTCCCTTATGAGGGAAATATGTTTTGTGGGGAATTTTTTTCATAATTTAAACTTTCTGAGCAAGTTTTCTTTTTGTATGTCAAGAAGCATTACAGACCTTGAAGTCGATAGAAATAGATGCAGCACCTGATGGAGTAGTGTGATGGTATAGTAAAAGGACAAGATCGGAGGCTTGAATGAACTGAAATCATATCCTGGCTGTACTGTTTTCTAGCTGAATAATCATGAGCACATTACTTAACCACTCAGATGCTCAATTTCTTTATCTATACTGAGGCCAGTAACATTCCTGTGTTGAGTTATTGTTACAGCTAACTAGTACTTGACTTAAATATTCAGTACATAATATTATTATTCGTAAGTCTAAGATTAGGTCTTCCTTATAAAACTGTAATGTTAGAAATCACTCCAAAAATTAGCAAGAGAAGAAAACCTCCATCCATCACTCCCTCTTTTGGAATACGAATGGGCTACTGAATAACTACATGCAAAACTTCTCTTAAGTAAGTACTGATGTTTAGAATAAATTGTCCAAATCAAAGTGATGAATGCTGTGGCGTAACAGTTATTTTCTTCTTTCATATGAAAATAGCAACACCTAGGTTTAATTATTTTTGAAACTGCTGTCCTAAAAGCTATTAATTCACCTGCCAGGGCGAGTCATAATCAAGAATTAGTTCAGCCTTACTGCAGGCATTTGTGGCACATTGAGACAAGTGAGCACAATGGGAGTGTCAAACACAAAACCCTGAAACTTTGAGCCCTATCTCCAAATTATGTGAGGAAAATATAGTCCCATAATCTGCCTTATCCATTTGAAAAGGGCCTGAACAAACCCTTTCTAATAGAGATCAGACCTTAGCCTCCTGAAAAGGAGCAGAGGCCTATTCCTATTGTCCCTTGCCTCTGTGCTTTCTCCCTGTCTCCGGAGCACGGGTACCTCAGTGAAGCGTCTTGCTACTTGGAATTCAGAGTAAAAGTGGCTTCGCAAAGAGGGCAATAAACGTAAATGATACCTGCGGGTAATAGGTTTGAAATTGCTGTTTTCCTAGGTAACTGGATATAATTACAACTGCTCTGGATTCCAGGGGGCTACGGTGTAATTATCACTCTAATTTCCAGAATAAAAAGAAAGGATTACAACAGTGTTGCCACAACTCAATAACGTGAGAAAAGTGATCTTGCTAGAAAGATAACAGTATTTCAGTATATTTTTCTTAGTGCTCATTTCACATTGGGAGCATATGTTTTTATAAGGCTAAAAGCAGACAAATCTATGTGATTAAATCGGTATAAGTTACAATACATCACCACTATAGTAAGGCTACTGCAGGGTTTCTTAGTAAGTTAAAAAAAAAAAAAAAAAAAAAAGGAGTGGGGAGGGAGAAGTAACGAGTGATATCACCTCATTCTAACCGTGGGCAGGTTATCATATATTTTGGAAGTAATTAAAGACGATCGAGTGATACTTCCCAGCCTAATGAGTGACTCTGCCACAGCCTCACGGCAGGGAGGCCCCTGTGTGTTACTGCGCGTTTCCATAGTATTTACTGGGGTAATGAGTGTTATTGCTGTGGTGTAACAGCAGGGTGCACTGCTCCCTGTGTTTCCTGAGAGTGCTGCCATAATTAGAAGGCAAAATGTGATTGCTGTTTTTCTAGACAGCAGTCATGATCTATTCCTATATTGTTCTATAGTAATTACCAAATGACATAGTGCTATTTCCCAGGGTATTTACTTTGGACAAACAAGGAAGATTTTTTTTTTATATTAAATTAATTAATTTTTTTTTTTGCCATTGAGGCTTAATGACATTGTTTCTAATTTGGTTATAGAATGTATAATTGCAAAATTGTTATTGACTTGTAATCACTGGCTCATCTACCATCTTTGCTGTTGTTTGTCTTGGGCCTCGGCAGCAGGGTTGCCGTTGCATTGGCAGTGTTTTTGAGGCTCCACAGTGCAGGCAGGAGGGGAGAGATGGCAAAAAGAATAACACAGGCCTGTCGCATATGCTCAGCCTTTAAGATTTACCTGAACAGTTATATTTGAATACTCTGCATCTATGTGACCCTTTTTCATTTCTAAAATTAGTGCCAGTATGTCAATCAAGGGGGCATGTAGTCAGCAGAATGAAGCCTCAGATCAGCCAATAGTTATATTTTACCTCACATGATGTAAATATGAAGATCTGTCTTGGTTTCAAACATTTTTGTTTACTCTCTACATCAATGACCAAAATGTCCCATAGATTCTGCTATTTTTACTTTGGATTCCATCAGTGTCTGTCTTGTTGATTTTAATTTGGGAGAATGTAATCTATGTATGCACAGGAGAAGCACTTTGGATGGTAGAGACAGAGATGGTATCTGGAGCCTGTGGCTCTGTGTAGCTCTCCCCTTATAAAGGGTCCACTTGATGTTGAGAGCACTGGTAAAGGATATGTGTGCTGGAGCCCTACTGCCTGAGTTCAAGTCCCAAATGTACCACTTATGAGCAGGTGATCCATGGGAAAATGTTTTAATTCTTCTAATCCTTAATTTCCTCATTCATAAAAAGGGGGAAGTAATAGTACTGGCTCATAGATCTGTCAAAGATTTTATGAGATAATGTATGTTAAATGCTTATAAAAATGCTTGTACCAAGAAAGTTTATATTAAATGTTAGATATGATTATTCAACATGTTGAGCCTTAATAGGAATGTGTTATCATTCTATCCTTGGAGGCCCTTCTAGTTTCCCAAATCTTAAGATATTTTGTGTTTGAGGCTAGGTCAAAAAAAGTAGAAAATACCTGTATGAATATATATAGCTCATTCCATAATCCTGACCTGAAATATCTTGTTTCCTCAGTTCTCTACTTATATACAAGATAGGCAGTAGATTTGAATTCTAGCTATGGCAGAAACAAGAAAGGAAAGAACCTCATTTTAATTAAATAGGAAGAAAAATCTATGCACGAGTACACTGGGATTTTGAGCACTCCATATGGAATTAAACTCAACAATGGAAGTCAGATGAGAGAAAGCCGTTATGAGGTAAAACCAGTGAGGTAGGGGAAACACTCTTCCTCTAAGAATTTGTGTGAGGAGTGTTAAGATTTCACTCACTTTTAGGACTTTTCTGAAGAAGGAGTTGTATATCTGTCCATTTTTACCTACATGCTCTTTCGTTCCCTGGTAGATTTCTTTACTTGAAACTGCTTTATACCATCCAAGATACTGGCTGAAAGAATTCTTCTCATTACTACACATCATGGAGAGACCAAAAGTGAATCTCTCAAAACAGGGAGATTAGAACTCTAGTCAGTTCTTGGGAAAAAGCTCCTGCAGTTGGTATTGTAGGAAGTAAGACTAGGAGAGTGAGCCTTCTGTATTAATGGTTCTGTGCAAGGCTAGACCTTAGGCATTTGATGGAAAGGTCCCACTTGTGTAGAACTGGGACACTTGAAGAATGACCAAATTCCTAGCAATTAGTGCTAAAACTCCTTAGATAGAGAAGCCAATGCTGACAGTAAACAGCACCAGAATGTCAAGAGAGCTGCCAAAGACATAAACTGGGTAGATCAGAAGTTAGTAGAAACCAGATATTATTCTCTCAAGCCTCCTATCTAAGGTTTTCACCAACCCATAATGTATAGTATCTACAGTTCTGTATATATAATAACAAGAATATTAACTGTTCAGTAAACTAGATACATTGGTAAGCCCAGGAAGTAGATTCTTAGAGTATGAATTAACCCTTTTTTTCCCCTTATAAGACTCTGGGTAGAATGGTAAATCAAATAGACTAAGATGATAATTGCAGATAAGAATTCTTACATGCAGAGATGTCAGACTTGGTGGGAGGTATTCTGCAGAATTGTTCCTCCACATGGCTTATTTCTTGTATAGGTAGGCCACACAGCAGATGTGGTCCTGCAAATCTATTCCCTAGTAATGCTGTGTCCTCCATCATTTCACCGTGGCATGTCTGTCCATCTTTGTGAACACAATTTTTTATTAATCAGCGAAACGTTTGGGCCTTTGAAATTGAAATGGATTTCAGTCTTCTTTATATATTAATTATTGATAAATGGAGCCCGGGAGACAAGGAAGAAGGCTGGCATGATTAAAGACAGATAGTTTTTAATTTTATGTCTCTTGCAGTGACAGAGAAATTTAGTTTAATAGGAGTAATTTTTCAAAGGAGATGCAATCATGAAGGAAGATGTATAGAAAATGGGCAAAGCATATTAAAAAAGAAAGAACTTGTGGACATAGGATATTTCCATACATTACCTAAAACTTTCCTAGAAGGCATTACCAAGAGGTAGGGATAGAAGTCTCATGGAAATTTTCTCTGTACTTTTGCTGATATAAACTGTAACCCCAGAATCAGACCCATATCACATTATTTAAAAAATGCTTACATGTCCAACTAAGACAATTCTGTATCTTTTACATTATTCCAGAGTCTCCTACATTATAGAAAGTCTCAAACAGCCTTAATTATATAATATCCCACACATCATGTAAAAATATCATGACATATTAAAAAACAAAACAAAACAAAAAAAACTTACCAAATAGGATTGCTGAGTTCCAGCCTAGCTCTGTAATTTATTAGCTTGCCTTAAGGAAGTTGCATAACCTTCCTTCCATAGTCTCAGTTTCTCCATATGGAAAATAAAGATACTATTTCTTCCACAGGTAGGTTTTGAGAATTAAATTTAACATATAACCTGAAAGTTTCTGAGGCTCTTCTTAGGTCAAAAATTGTAAACTTTTCTGATAAAAATGAAATAAGTTTTTATAAAAACAGGTGAGGTCAGCATAGGTCCATCAGTTACCAATTATTCCATGGCAACATATTTGGTTTTGGTTTTCCAAATATATGATGAATCTAGTTCACCATCGCAAATATATTCGAGCCCTACCATATTCCAAACTCTGTTCTGGGATCTGAAGATTAAACAACAACAAGAAGATAGAGCCTCAGTCTCTACCCCTAAGGATTCCACAGATCTTACTCCAAGGTAGAGAATCTGTATTTTATGGGCTGCCATGACACTTACAGAATGCCATTCCTTTCCTCAAGTTTAACACAAACAGTCCTTTATTGTTGTGTTTGGAAATCAACCAGGAAGGGAAAAACATTAACATGGAGAACACAGGAAGACTGAAGTAGAAGGAGGAGGAAGAGTGTTGGCTTTTGCTTAAAAGTGTGAGAACAGCCCTGAGGCTCGACTGTAAGTATGTAGATTTCAAATGTGGCTACCTGGTTGATAGAAAAATAAATAAATAAATAAGAAAAAGAAAAAAAAAAAAGGCCCTATACAACCCTGACTTGACTAGAGTAGTGATTCTCTCTTAAGTGGCTTTCCTTATTAATCTAACTAAAGCCATTTCATTATATTCTTATCTTGCTCAAAAGCCTTCAATGGCTCTCACTGGCACCACACTAAATCTACCTTTCCATCCTTTTTTCCTCCTCCCAATCTCTTTCCCTCTTCAATTCATTTACGTTTGCATGTGTCTCATATCTTCTCGCTAATATTGCCAGCTTTCTTAGAGTATAAAGCCTATGTTACATGTTGATTGCCCTGTCCCCTGCATAGAATAAGGGATCAATAAATGTTTTTAGATAAATTGTAAGCCCGTAATTTAGCACTTGGTCTTAAAGCTTTATATTTCCATCTAATTTTCTTGTGCATAACTATTTTCATACTAGACAACAATTTTTTTAAAAAATAATAATGTTGTCTTAAACTTTTTATCCACCTAAGGGTGATATCAGCTTTAGATTTTGAAGAGGTGTTTTCTAATTGATCAATAATAAGATGTGTGTTTTCTTGGCAATAAAGCCAATTTTCTTAGTGAAGTTCACAGAAAATATTATTATACGACATTCTTTCCAACTTTACACCTTTCCTTTCTACTAGCAATTTAACATATATTTGTAGATGCACATACACACAAACCCAGCAAGGAATTGTTAGGGCTTTATCTGTTGTGTAGAAGGCATTACAGCCCTGGTTTTGCTGCTCTGGGCATGAGAATCTTTACTGCTATTGACAAAGTTCCACCCAGCCTAAGTATCTGCCCATAACAGCACCTGAAAGTATACTTTTTTTTTTTTTTTTTAAATTTCCCAAGACAGAGTTTTGCTCTTGTTGCCCAGGCTGGAGTGCAATGGCGTGATCTTAGCTCACCACAACCTCTGCCTTCCGGGTTCAAGTGATTCTCCTGCCTCAGCCTTCCTAAGTAGCTGGGATTACAGGCATGAGCCACTATGCCTCACTAATGTTCTATTTTTAGTAGAGACAGGGTTTCTCCATTTTGGTCAGGCTGATCTCGAACTCCCGACCTCAGGTGATCTGCCCGCCTCGGCCTCCCAAAGTGCTGGGATTACAGGCGTGAGCCACTGTGCCCAGCTGAAAGTATACTTTAATGGAGGATTTCATGACAACACCAAATATAGTAGTTGTGAAAGACTCAACCTATACATGTAAGAGAAGTGCACACAATTTATCACATAGATAACTTATATATACAGCCAGTTATACACAGTGCTTAAAACTCGTAAACAGAAATGAGCAAGAGATTAATTGCCCCTCTGGTCTAGTCTTGGTTTGTTCTATTATTTAGGTTTTGCATATCCTTAGTATGGAACACCTGCTTGACCCTTTCCACGTGTGCTAGAATTGTTCAGGTCTTTGTATTGATTTCTTATTACTATTTTCAGAAAATTCTAATTCTTTATCACTGTTTTGCCAAGGAGGCTTTGCTTCCTTCCAATGAGTTTTGCATAATGTTGGCTGCCAGCCTTATTAGGCTGTACTGTGCCCCGGTTCACCCTTTTTTCTAATCTGAGTATTCTGGATTCTAGCCAGCAGCATCTAGGCTCTGCTTTCTTTTCTTTCTTTCTTTTTTTTTTTTTTTTTTTTTCCTTAAGTTAGGTTGGGGTTAGTTGAAATATAAGCTAAAAATGAATTCTACCACTAGACAGATAGATACAAATGGACTGCCTCTGTCATTCAACTATACAACCTCTGCTGCAAATGTCTGTGTATCGAGGATGGGGTCAGAATATGGAGAGATAACATTTAATTGTGACTTCTGGTATTGGGCACAAATATATGTATTGAAAATTAGCTCTTTGTGAATTGCCAACATAAGTCAGTTTCTAAGGACTCTCAGACTTTGAAAGTAGACAAAGCATTTCTCATTACACTGAATTCTATCCCTGAGGCTGAAGAAAGAAGCATAGGCCCAAGAGAAACTCAAACTTAGAACAAGGAATGTAGGACACTTGGCTCATTGGTAGTTACAGGCTCCACTTAAAAATGCAGATGACAGATAACCTAGGTCCAAATGGCAGAGTGTAAGCTGAACCACAGTAAAAATTGTGAACTCTATCACTGACTTGCACATTAACCTATACATAATGCAGCGTTTACATGGAGCCCAGTGAAAGATTCGATCTGACTCAGTCATTTCAAACACAGTTGGCCTCTTTCATTCTTTAATTATCCCCACCAATTTCAAGAATTAACTTTAACTTTTAATTATGTAAGCTTCCTCTTTTTGGATTTGTGTTATATTTGTAGGCTTATCGAAATTTAGATCATAGAGATTTGTTTTGTTTTGTTTTGCTCTGTTTTGTTTTTCTCTTTTTGCTGAATAGAGATATTTGTTCCCAGTTATGATCATCACAATGACCCTGCCAAAAAATAATAATAATATTAGAGGCCATGAGGGTCTCCAACCAGGCTATTGTGGCACTCTTGATGCCAGAGCTAGATTGCCTGGCCAAAAATCATATCTCCACATAATTGGCTGTAGTGACTAAAAGAGAGTGAGATAGAAAGAGAAAGTCAGCAGGTCTGATAGGAAGCTTTCAGGCATTCATATCTAAATGGTCTCCAAATGTGCCATTTTGCTCCTAATGACACAGGATTGGGAAGAAAATATAATTGAGGATTTAGTAAATGTTCAAATAAAAGGTCTTGCCACCCCCTCCTCTCAGTACCTCTTTTCTACCACATATAGATATAAGTGAAATGGAGTTTAAAGGATTAAGAGAGCAAATTTAGCAGAAGTTTGAATATCCTTTTTCATTTTTTTTTTTTTTTTTACCCTTCTCTGCTCATAAGATAATAAACCTTTTGAATAGACTCCCTTGCAATGCTGGCTAAACCACTCTTCTTTTTTCCATTACTTAATGTTTTTAGTCATAGCTTGAGCAAACATCTTGACAAAGAGACAGATTTCTGGGAATTACACGAATTTATTCAGGGTGCATCAGTGGTCTTTTGAGGACAGACAATGGTATCTGAGTGTGACACATTTGATACATGGGGACATGTGATCATTTGCAAAGGAGTTTCAAGGCCTCTGACATGTAAGCACTTGCTTTCTTTTCTCCTTTCTCTTCACTAGCCAAACACTACCACCCGCCTCTTCTCCTAGCCAAATACTCCTTTTGCTCTTCCTACAATTTGCCTTATCTTTATTTCATTTACTTCTTCTTTTCTCTCTACTAGTCAGTTCCTCTAGGATTACACTTCCAGGTCTTCCAACTCCAAGTGGTATCTTTCCCTCACTCATCCCTGTGTATTCCCTCTTATTTCTGTATATACAACTCTCATAACAACCCTATCAAATTTATATATTGATTTTGTAATATACTTCTGTCTTCGATTGGTTGTTGTGTTCCTTGGCCTTCATTCACTGGTATTTGTCACCAATAATTAGCATAATGTATAGCACGTAGTAGGCCCTCAACAAATACTTGTTTAATCAGAAAATTAAGATAACTTCAAACTCTGCTGAAACTGTTGTCTTACTTACTTCTCATGCACCCACACTTACATTCCTGATGGTTCTCCAACTGCCCTGAGCTTAGAGAACAGAACAGGTACCAGTTGGCATTCCCTACCAGTGTGTGTTGAAGACAATGGTATATCATTTGAATTTTTCTAACACATTGATTGTACCTGTATCCTGGTAAGTTGTAAGACACTCTTCTGCATATTTCCTTTTCTTTATGGGCATGCAATCTTGTTCTTTTCTTATAAATCATAGCTACTAAGTTTAACTCATTTGCACATAAGTGAAAAAAAAAAAACGCTGACAAACATTTTCAAAAGGGAACATTCTGATACACTATATTGGTATCTGCTGTCACGACCATAAGAGTCCCTGCATTGAGTGTGACAGTACGCGTGAGGCTGTGTGCATATATATTCAGGCTTGCTCAGGGTATCTAGGATCTTGCCACTTTGGAAACCTAGAACAATTCCAGGACTTGGAGAAGGAGCTCAAAATGGAATATTTGGTATAAACATGATTATCTCTTGAAAATAAATCACCCATGTGACTTTAGGCAAATTGCTTAACTTTCCTAAAATTTTCCTTTTTCTTCAAGGGAAGCTAATGGTACTGACTCTACAAAGTTGTAGAAACAATTATAAGGCATGGTAATAACAAGTTATGAGCGCATTTATAAAGCCATATGATCAGTCATAGGGTCAACATGAGGAATTCCATGCTGGTGCACAAAAATGCCCTCCTTGTGAAGCACTCTTATCTCATGTTCTGGAGAAGGGAGTAAAGACAGAAACGAAACATTCAGTGGATTCCTATTTTGTCTCTGACACTAAGTGACAATGAGGCAAATCAATGAGTAAGTGAATGAGACACTTTTTCTGGGACATTAGGAAATTTCTTGCTGAATTCAAGCAATTCTACATAAAGATAGTCCACTGATTAACATTCAGCCTGAAGTTCTAGGTTTTTGTTTTTATTCTTTACTGTGCTAAATAATAGTGTGTCCCACCCTAGTTACTAAATAGTTGCTTAAGTATTAAGTGATAGTAGCTGTGCCCAAACACTCTATTAAATGTTAAAACTGTTTCTTGACATAAATTTTTTGAAATTTGGCCAGGCACCGTGGCTCACATCTATAATCCCAGCACTTTGGGAGGCCAAGGAGGGAGGATCACTTGAGCCTACGAGTTCAAGAGCAGCCTGGGCAACATAATGAGACCCAGCAGCTACAAAAAAAAAAAAAAAAAAAAAAAAAAAGTTAAAGTAGCTGACATGGTAACACACACCTGTAGTTCCAGCTACTCAAGGGGCTGAGGTGGGAGAATCACCTGAGCCCAGGAGGTTGAGGCTGCAGTGAGCTGTAATCACACCATTGCACTCCAACCTGGGTAACAAAGTGAGATCTTGTCAAAAAAAAAAAAAGGCAACTTTTTGAATTTCTTTTTACTTTACAAATGTGTTGGGAAATGCACAGTCAGGTCCTTTAAATGAGAGTGTTGCAATGAGTGCCACTGAGTTACCGATTGGCTAGAAGTGGAGCAAATCCAGATGTCACTATATTCCAAAGTAAGATACTCTAGTCTTGGAACATGAGAGAAAGAAAATGAAATTGACCCCTCTCTCATCCACTTTCCTTTTGTAACTACTGCTATTTCCTTTTCTCTCACAATAATAGTAAAAGTGTACATATTTTATCCCATGGTGTGGAGGACCTCATGTTTTTCCTGTGGATGACTTTTAAAACTTATTTTCCATTCTATGATACCACAGATCTTTATTTCTCTTCTTTGCATCATTAAAATTGATAACCCTAACTATCTCATTTTGGATAGAGTTTAGTTTCATTTAGACGGCACCCACAATTACATAGATGGAGCTAACAACCTGGAGTTATTTTTAAAAGTTGAAAGCTGCAAAGCCATGTGGAGAGGAAACAAAACAAAGGACAACTATTTTTAATCTTATAAAGTTTTGTCACAAATATTTTCCCAAAGAGAACAATATGAACCAACGAAACAGTCCTTAAGTAGAACATAAATTTCCTGGCATCTGCTTTAGCATTTTCAGTTAATAAATAGTCCATGCCTGAAGATAATATTTTGATAAAAATTCATTCTTTTATTTTTGTATATGTATATGTACACACAGATACTTGTTATATGTAAGGTGGTGTGCTAAACAGCTTGGAAAAGATGAATGACATAATCCCTTTCCTCACAGTTACAATTTAGTAGCTTCTCACTTTTGCATAAAGTGGTTGTTAGAGCCATGGAGTACATAATGTCCTAGAAAAAGGGTAATACGGAAAGAGCACAAGATGGAGGTCAGAGCCACAGGGGTCAGTCCATGTTTAAAATACAAAATGGAGGGAAAGCCAGTGAGACGGATAAATGCAAAATGGCTGAAATCATGGAAAGACGATCCCTGTAGTGTCTGAAATCTGGAAAGAAGAGAGTTTCCAGCAGGAGATGGGCATAACAAAGTTTCAGAGGGGCCAAAGAGAATGAAGACTGAGCAAAGTCTTCTGCATTCATCTAATTGGAAGACGCTATTATCTTTGAGAAATGTGGTTGTTACAGATCATGGGAATGTAGCTGAGTTGCACAGGCTGAAGAGAGTGTTTGGTGGAGAAATAAATATGACACATAGATTATTTGAAAAAGTTTGGTTTTAAGGGGAAAAACATAGAAGAAGCAGGAATCATCTGACAGAGTAAAGACAAATGCATACTTTGCTGTGTAGCATGGCATAGGTGGGCAGCATAGTTGTAGCACAGATGTAGTTTGGGAGCAGAGTGTTCTGTGTGTGAGAGGGAAAAAGAGGGAGGGGGAGAGAGAGGAAAGGAACTGGGAAACTCAAAGGATAATGGAATAGTTGATGAAGTCAGAGCCTAGAAGTAAAGGGATACAGAGTGAAGATAGAGGTATTTACATATATTTTAATATTAGCTTTGGAATTACACAACAAGTCTTAAGAAAAGATCACGACAAGACAGCCACATTTGGTAAAATGTCAGGGCAGCCAGTGCGTGGTCCTCCTGGGGCTCCTCAGTTGACGGGTTTAAATCATTTCCTCATCCCCCCGCCCTGCTTTGAAGAATGCATACAGTATGTGAAATGCTTGTGGTGTGAGTTTCAATGGGCAATCAACCTGGGTAAATCCAAGATTAATGATTGGCTCTAAAGATCCAGTTGAAGTTCTAGAGTGAGAATTTTCAGTCAAGCAGCTCAGCACAGCTTTATGCCTGTTCCTCTAATAATGATAGGTAACAAATAGTTGTGTGTACACAGCCAGGAGGATAACCAAATCTAGAGTTCTTGAGTCTTATTTAATAAATAAATACTATGCGTGTCAACTGCATATTTCAGGCACTGCATTTGACTCTGTTAAATACTGATTCCTTATGACAGCCACATCAGATGACATTAATCTATCTGATCAATAAACAGCTTGACCTAGAGAGGTAAAATAGCTTGCCACAGGTTACCCAATTAGTAGGTAACAGCAACAGAATAACAATGCAGTTAAAATCTTAGACTGGAGCCTAATTTCATAAGTTTGAATCTCAGTTCTGCTGTGTAAATTTGGGCGAGTACCTTAATTTATCTGAGTATTAGTCTTTGTATCTGTAGAATGGAGCTAATGATATTATTTAATTTGCTTTATGTGAGTTTAAATGTACTAATATATGTAAATCACTTACAACAGCATTTGACATATTTGACATACTTAATATATTTGCTACTAGTGCTATTAGCAACAGCATTCTGATTTTCCAAGTTGAAATTCGATGTTTTCTTTTTTACTTTACCATAATTTGCAATGTTGTGCTCTGTAAACCATAAATTACCTGAGGTGTTGTCAGGTCAAAAAAAGAAAATCACTATGACCCCCAAAAACTTGGAAAATAGAAGGGAGACCAGCTTCATCTATATTCTTTACTACAAATAACTTAAATTATAATAGACTAATATGTACTGGAACTTCCATTTTGGGAATATGACAAAAATAATAGTATTTAGCTAAAACGTATACAGAACTTATTTTTCCTCTGAAAACACCTATTAATATTTTGATCATTAATTTTCCTGTTGAACACACTTGCAAATATGTTACTCTGCACTTTAGCTACACAGCAAACAATTTTGAAAAGACCAATCCATGCTTGGCACAAGAACGTGTTCATAGGAAAGCAAAGCTGGAGAAGAACCAATGAGTTTCTGAGGATTGTCAGGATTTGATAGAGTCTGGCTCAGAAGTAGGGCAGGGAGCAGATTTGAGAGATGGCAAAGAGTAAGAGAGGGAGATGAGAAGGTGAGAAAAGAGATAAAACTATAATATCAAGACCTTGGAGGTAGATCTAGTCTTCACAACAAAATCCACTGTGTGTGGGATTGTGTCTATTAGTTATTTTGAAAGGAAAAAGAAAGTCACTGATGTTTAAAAGGCCAAGAAAGTATGAAATCAGAATTCCAAATAGTTCATCATGTGGATACTAATGCATTATATACACCTCATATTTTATACTTTTGCGATAAATAGAATTAGAAGAGAGAGAAAGGAGAGAGAGAGAGAGAGAGAGAGAGAGAGAGAGAAGTGGGGAGGGCTGACTTACACAAACCTAACAAGACACAAAAGCAAAACCACTATTTGATTCCTACTAATTATTGTAATCAAGATATAATAAAACATATTTCTCATATTTGCAGCACTTCCTTTTCTTTAAGCAGTTGTTTTGTTTTTGATTCTAGAGTAATGTGTAGATTGAGGAAATGTATTTGAAAGCACTTCATGTCAAGAATCAAAAGAAGTTTTTTTTTTTTTTTTGCATGGCACTGTGTGATGTGAAATGAGGATGTTGGTAGTTATGTAAAGAGTTTGGGAATGTATATATTCAAAATAAAATCTTCTCGATTCTCTGAGATAATTTTAGCACATTAGATAGTGCATGGCTCTGAAAGGTGTTAGTTTATTTTTATGGTTAATCTACTGTAAACAAAAACAACATGAGGAGCCAGAGACAAATAAGACAACTTTATTTATGTCTTTATTTTCAACAACTACATCTACCCTAGAAATCTTCAGCAATGCCTGAGATATCCAACTTTCCATTGTTTTGGGAGATGTGCCCATTTTCCTATTAAATAATTTGTTGTCAGCATATTTATTCAAAAAGTAAACAAGCATGGACCTAATCTCCAAAAGCTACAGAATTTAGAAATGACAGATATTTATTGAAGTGTGCCAAAAATGAAAGGCTTTCCTTCCATCCTTCCAATAATCCTTTCCTTTTTCCTGATTATCAACTCATCTTATACCAGCTCTGAATCAAGAACTGTGCCGTACACCAAAGATCCAAAAATGAGTAAGACTTAGCTCCTACTCTTAGGAACTCAAAATCTAACAGGGATTATGTCTGATTTAATTCTCTCTACATTTACTGAACGCTGTCTATACATCAGGCAATGTTCTGGGAGTCTGAGATGCTAGATACTAGTATTTATTATAAAATACTATAAAGGTTAAAATTAAGGCATCAAAAGTTAAGGATAGAGAATAAATACCTAAATTAAGTTTGGAAAATCAATAAACTTTACTTTTGAGTTTCAAAAAGGGTATAAGCAAAACACATAAATATCAAAGAGCAAGGTATATTTTGGGAACTGCAAATAGTTCTGTGAACCTGAAACGAAGGAAAGAATGTGGCAGGAAGGGACAGGAGATGAGGCTGAAGCCCTGGGAGTGGCCAGAGTGGGGCAGCTGATATGGATTGGGATCTGGCTAGAGCAAAGTATCTTTAGAGAAGAAAGATAAGAATGAAATTCACAGCGAGTGAAAGGGATGCAGAAAGACTGAGTGGAGAGGGAAGACTATAGAGAACTACTTGAAAAAAACCTGCCGGGTGCAGTGGCTCACACCTGTAATCCCAGCACTGTGGGAGGGCAAGGTGGGTGGATCACTGAGGTTAGGAGTTTGAGACCAGCCTGGCCAACATGGTGAAAACACGTCCCTACTAAAAATACAAAAAATATAGCTGGGTGTGGTGATGGGCACCTGTAATCCCAGCTACTTGGGAGGCTGAAGCAGGAGAATCACTTGAACCTAGGAGGTGGAGGTTGTAGTGAGCTGAGATCGTGCCATTGCACTCCAGCCTAGGCAATAAGAGTGAAAACTCCATCACACACACACACAAAAAAACAGAAAAAGTCCTGGCTGCGGAAAGGTGATGGTTATGTAGTTGTACAAATTAAGCTGTGTGGAATGGAGGACCCAGATCAGACATAAGAGAGAAGGATGTATTTGAGAGTCATAGACGAAGACAGAGGCAGGCCTTGAAATCCACAGAGTAGAGATTTGACTCCATGAAGTAGATGACAAGGAAGTGTTGGTGGTGTGGGAAGAATATGATGGCTCTGAAGTGGGGTACTCTGTGTGCTAGTTTGATTCTTCCCCTGCCCAACATGCACTGGATGAGAGCACAAAGTGTCAGTCAGCGGCCTAACTGGGCCTGAGAAAGTTGGAGAGCAAATATAATTTGAGCTATCTGCCTAATTAATTCCCCAGGGCAAGCCCAAAGAAACCCCAAGGACCGATACTAATCTTTAAATAACATTAACATTGGCTTGTGTCAATTAATTAGGGAATTAATGAGCAATTAAAGTGCCCACTCTTAAACAGTCGGTCATTTGTGATGATTACTATGTTGCACGCTATGATGTACCAAAATAGTGAATTTTGAGCTCTAAAATATGAAATATTCAAGATAGCAGAAGCATAGCAGAAGCCACTGAGAGAAATTTTCTGCCATAAAATTATCATCTGGAAAAAAGTATTTATCCACTTCTCCAATAATTATCACCAAATGTTTTAACACAAGCTTGAAAATAACCTCGGTCGGGCGCGCTGGCTCACGCCTGTAATCCCAGCACTTTGGGAGGCCGAGATGGGCGGATCACAAGGTCCGGAGATCGAGACCATCCTGGGTAACACGGTGAAACCCTGTCTCTACTAAAAATACAAAAATTAGCCGGGCGCGGTGGCGGGCGCCTGTAGTCCCAGCTACACGCGAGGCTGAGGCAGGAGAATGGCGTGAACCCGGGAGGCGGAGTTTGCAGTGAGCTGAGATCTGGCCGCTGCACTCCAGCCTGGGCGACAGAGCAAGACTCTGTCTCAAAAAAAAAAAAAAAAAAAAAGAAAAAAGAAAAAAAGAAAATAAACCTTCTTCTACTGGCTTAAGATGCATAACTACTTATTTACCCTGAAAGTATACAAATAAATTTTGATATTATGTGCTTTTCAAAGTTAGAGAAGGACAGAATGATCCTTATCTCTCTCCCCACCAACAAATACATGTACCAATTACTGTATATAGCTTAAGACTAAAGAAAATTCAAATAACCATAGTTTTTAAGAATCATACATACACAGACACATAAGTAAATAACTAATTTAACTGTGTGAACTAAAAATGAAATCGCTACCCATGGCCCTGATGGCCCTGAGTTAGACTTTCACTTATGATCTAGGAATTTCACAGCAGGTGAAGCCCTTGCTAACCAACAGAAAAACTGCATGATGTTGTTACTAAAACAATGGACTTTCAGTATGTTAGACTGAAAAGAAATGTCATGTGTTTGTGGTCTCATAGAGAGATAATTATGGGAATAGATCTGCTGTAGCACATCCCAGCCGCTAACCTGGAGTGATGTACCTGTAATTACATGAGGACTATTTAGTAAGACTGCAGAGATCTCTGTTGTCAGTTCCTATAAGGTGGCAAGGGTACTTGCAGGTTTGCCCTACTGATTGACTAAAACAAATGTCAGGTGACGACTTTGACTCATATATATATGTGTATATATATATTTGTTAAAATGTTGTAGTGAATTTAAAAAATCATGCCAAAATACTTTTGAAAACCTTAAAAACTAATATAAAAAATACTCAGGATTAAAAGAAAGACACTGTGTTGACATGTACTCAATTACTAGAAGATTAGGCATCAAAAGTCCTAGGTACTCTCCTAGCCCTGCCCACATTCATTTACGCAGTGCACTATGCTATGTCCTGGGCTTTGATTATAAATTAGTAATGCATATGTTTTCTGGGATTTAAAAATATGTTTGGGAATTTAGTCCTTATTTTAAGACTCACTCAACTCTAGGTCAGAAAAAGAGGATCTTTATGGGGGTGATGGTTAGCCACTTGTACCAGTTACTATGTTAATATGAAGTGATATGAAAGGTAAGCATATGGATATGCCTGGAACACCTAGAAATTTAGGCCAGTTTGAAGAAGCAAGAAAAAAGTAGCCTGTGACTTTTTTGTCTGCATTTCTGATTCTTCTCTTACTTCTTTGCCTAGTAGAAAAGGAAATTTAGGAAGAGATAAGTCTCTGTAGGTGGAGGGAATGAAAGAGAACATAGAAATTTAATATAAACATAAAATATAAACATTTATCAGGCTGCCTCAGTCTCCCTGCAAAAGATACGACAAAGCTGGTAACAACTGTCTAGGTGTCTAGGAAATTCCACATATGCTTCTAGCAGCAAAAATTCCATAAACTGACCTCACCTCATATGATCTCTTTAGAGATGAAACTCAATTCTTTGTTTTCTTTTGCTGCCTTCATCTGCTTTGGGGAAATAGGGAACCCTGTCAGCAGACTGAAAGGTTTATACTTGTCTAGCCTATTACAATGATAAGAGACTACAGAGACTCGATTAATAAACAAAACAAGAAATCCTGCAATGACCACTCCAAGCTTGTAGGGAGATTATTTCTTTCCCTGTCATCTGCGTATTGCCTGGGTTTTTAAAAACATTTGATGATCTTTATGGCTGATGCCTAGTACACCAATATTTTTAAAATTTGTGAAATGTGAAGTTGTTTTTCAATTTCTCAGGGACTAAGAGGTAACATTAAAAACATGTAATTTCTTGATGAATTGTGCTAATATGAAGGACTCTGTTACACACATTACATAACATAAACACTCGATTCCTGTATCTTTTATCCTTTCATGCGATAAAGATGATAACAGCTTAAAGAAGTTTATTTTTCCCCTTCCTCCTTTACTGACTTACTCCTATGTAGGTAGTCTCTGTTCACTTTTTGTCATCTTAGAATCCATTTAAAAATGTCTTCACTATTATCCTTTCTTATTTATTGTTTTAATATCTTCTCCTTTTTTCTCTTTTTTCTTCTAGGTAAGTCTCTCTGCTTTCTAAATCCCATCAGAATGTCTTTTAACAAAATGGTAAAATGGTAAGTCAGTCCCTTCCATAATATGGCTTTGTTTTCCAAGTGCAAAGAGTCTCATTTTTTTTGTTGTTGTTTGTTTGTTTGTTTATGCTGGATTTCGTATCAGCCAATTTCTTGGCTTTTATCCATCATCACTAAAAAATATTGGTCATGAATGCGGTGGCAATTTTGTTTGATACATTGATGAATTTTTTTCTACTTTGGGTTTTCAGAGTGTTGTTCTTAAGACATCCCAAAGAATTGAGAGTCTGCTGGTGGGTATATTAGACAGAAGCTGTTCAGCTCCTCATAGACATTGAGCTTTGGCCAGTCACAGATTACAGATGGCATATGATTGGTTTGGGGAGTTAAGGAGCTTGAATTTTTGAACATCACATTTTAGAACCTTGCAGGTAAATATGATTCCAGTGATGTTAGATAATAAAATCTTTTCTTAAGGTATTCCATGCCAAAGCTGCCAAAGGAAATGTGAAAAGTCATAATGAAAATAAGCAGCAAAAGTTCACAAAACCTGCCTGTTTTGTTTAGTGCTTCAGAAGGAAGGATATTGGGATTTCAGTCTTCATCTGCTGGAATTAGCTGCATGGTCCATTAAAGGAAGGACAAATTTAGCTTTGTATATTGCAGTCCTTCATATTCAGAAATGACGCAAGTTGCAAAGAATTTTGATTCATCTTCCTTAAGATGAGAGTGTGTATAACAAGCTGAAATTATGACTTCTTAGTGTTGTCAGCTATTTTATTTTATGTCCTTGGTTCCACTGCTGTGTTGTACATAATTATACTCATACTAGAATCATATTTTTGTGCTGCTTCAGGAGACCATTTCAAAAGATTTTCTCTTGAGGTTGAACCTTCATTTGATGGTATCAAAACAAACTAACAAGTACGTAAAAGGAGATTTGGTTAGGGCCATGAGAAATAGAATAAGAGAGATTTCAATGCACAAACTTTTAGCTAGAATTCTCTTTTAAAAATAATTTTTAAAATCTTAGCATTTAGATGCTAGGCCATGGTATCCATATTGCAAATAATTATGTCATCAAGTCACATATACTTTGTTATAACGGTTTCCAATAATGCAATTAAATAAAAATAATGAGATGATGTATATATTTCTCTTCATGAAACTTTGAGTAGGAAAATCAAAAAATTCACTGGAATGTTTGTTCTGTTGTTTAGTTCTCTTGAATTCTTATAAAATTACCTGCTTACACCCATGATAAGATAATGTCTTCCTCAGATATATATGTTTTTTTCAGTACTACTTAGGCCTCTTTCTGGTTCAAGTAACAGAAAATTCAATGCCAACTGGTTCAAGGAAAAACTGAATGTGTGGGGTCGTGTAACTAAAAAGTCTAGGGATAGAGCTGGCTTCAGGCACAGCTTTAGGCAAATGTTCAGATAACTCATAGGGACCTGGTGACTTTGTCTCTGCCTCTCAAATGTGTGGCTTCTGAGTTGGTCTCTTAGTTTCTATAAACTCATTCTCAAACACCCTGGAGAAAGCAAAATGAGAATCACTCTGGTAGTAGTTCCAGCTAAAGATCCATTGCATCTCATTGGCTGTGTTTCTGTCACGTACTTGTCTCTAGGGAGAATGCAATGAACTAATAAACTGAGGTCTAAGATAGATGCTTTATATCTAGTATCAGGAGGTAAGTGGAGCCCCCCCAAATTCAGGGATAAAAATGAAAAGGGGTAGAATCCTCAAACTTCTGGCACTTGAACTAGGGTAAATAGATGCTGATAAGCCAAGAAATAAATTAATAAAAATCTACCTCATCTTGTTCATTAGAATATATATACGTGTGTGTGTGTGTGTGTGTGTGTATGGGTGTGTATATACACACACATTTATGTATATGTTGAAAGTGTATACACACACACATATTTATGTATATGTTGAAAGTGATTCTCTTTCCCCTCCTTGGAATGGTGTAAGAAACTTGGCTCATTCTGTCCATAACTAATCACCATGGCCAAGAGTCTTTTATGTCAACCATTCCAGGAGACATTGAGACAGGGCTCTGGCAACTGCTAGTATTTCTTCTGTTACATCCAAATTACCTGAGCTAACAAACTTATTACTAGAAATGGTACATAAAAGTATCATGTTATCATCATTTTTATGCCTCTCTTCTGCCCTTCTCTATATTTTGTATGTTGACTAAGTATAATTGAAGAATAGTACTGAGACTACTTATTTCTGATGTCATTTTTGTTTTAAAGATGAAATGATTAAATGTAAGAAAACCATGCATAAAGATAGAGCATCTAAAGATGGTTTATTTCACGTGTGAAAGTTAATTTCAAAGAATAATTTTTTTGTGAAAACACAGCAATTATTAAACCATGAATTTTCCACTTTAATATATTTAAATAATTATCATTTTCCTTTCCTTCCCTACTTATATTAACAGTTCGTATCCAGGAAATTGAATGGAAATTGTTGTGTTGATGGAAATGGTTTTTTCAAAGTAAAAAAGAAAATTGTTATTTTAATTTTTTTTTGAATTTATGGAGATTACAAAATGCACTTTGTGCCCCCTGGAGTGGTGTAGCAAAAAATCTTAAAGCCAATAAACAGAATCCCCAGGTTTTAATCCAAAAGCATTCAAGGTTGCCACTGGGAAAAACAAAGTTTGTTGTTTCTTTTAAAATGTAAACCACCACTGCTTAGAGAATTAAGCTGTGAACAGATTCCCGAAGATGTTATATAGGCCTTGTTGGATAGTAGTCATTTCTAGATTCTCACAGGTGAATTGGTGAAATTAGATATTTTTATATCATATTTGAATGTCATTCTCTTAGATAAAGCCAAGTTGCACATACTTCATTGAAAGCCCTAAATAGTCAAGAACCATTTACTTCCTTAGGTCTAGATTAGTTCATTTTTGTTTAATCTTTGTTAATATTTGTTAGCATTTTTTAATTATACCAAGAATAATAATATAAACATTAGGTTAATAAGGTTAAAACTGATTTACTGCATTAATATTTTTCTCCATTTAAGGTAATACATAATTTTTTAAAAGAAAAAACTTTGTAAGACAAAAAATACATGTTTTATGTTTCTCATTAGGTATAGAATTCTTAAAATATATCAGCAATAAAGATTTTGCTTGAAAACTATTCATCTTTTCATTCCCCAAAGTACTTTAAACTGTGCACATAATAGGTACTCTGGATTCTTGATTGGTAAATAAATAAAGAATGAATAAATGAATGGTTTTTTTTGAAAGATGTGTTTTCATAAATAAATCTAGTATTATAAGAAAATTTGAAAATATAAATAAAAACATGTTTCGTATTATGTTTCTTCTAATCATAAAAATATATAACATTTAAATTACAAGACCCAGCAACAACTCTTTTCGAAAAAAGATAATTAAAAATATGGGGAGAATATAATAACATAAAACAGCTATAAAACAGCAGATAAAATTAAAAGCAGCTAGGTAAAATCAGAAGACTAAATCCTATTAGATACATGTTTTCTCTCTTTAAAGGTTATATTGGTCAAAAGCCCATATCTTTCTCTAGTTTCAAGGGATCGCTTTTCCTACATTCAGTTTCTAGATCCATTTATAGAAATTGATAAGAGTGCAAAGTGTTTCTAATATGCTCTAGAAAGTAACAAAACTTCCTCAGAGACAGAGTTGAATTGGACACGTATCTCTTCGAGTATCCCTTTCAAAGCCACTGGCACATAAGCATGTGATAAATTTAGATGTTTAAAAATCCTAGCTTAAATTCCAGTTACACCTTCAACATACAAGGAACTTGGAAATGGTCACTTCCATTATGTTAACAACAAAACAAAGCTGGACAAAATGAAAATCAATGACTTTTCTTGGACTGATTAGAAAACTGAGTTTGCAGGATAAATCTCCACTCCAGCGTTTGGAAAGACAGGTGAATCCAGAGAGTTATAACTAAGATTTGTTTATATGGAACAGAAGCCACTGCAGCCATTAACTGACAGGAACAATTAAATGGGAATTTTGACAAAATTTCTAGAGGCTGAGTGCGCATTACCACCACAGTGAGAAACTCCTAGGGGCTGTAGTCTTAGGAGGACACTCTGTCTTTCACGGAATTTACCCCCAGCAAACTGCCAGATTCTCACAATAAAGAGTTAAGAAAGACCCCCTTTGTGACTCTGGCAGGGGGAGGAAAAGAGTAATCCTTGAGAAATGACCCCAAAGCCTTCTCCATAAAAATGGCTTCCTCTAGACTAGGAAGATTACCAGAGTTTTATTCCAAAGGTGTGAGGGGAAATTATTCCTCTCACTACAGTCCTCTCCACATGTAAGGTGGGGTGGAGAAGAAGCTATACAGGAAGAAACACTTGTGTAAGTCATAGGGCAGAAATGCAGGCCTTCTAAAAGACTGAGGCTATGGAATATGCCCCATTCCCCACCTCCCCACCTCCCCACCACACCAAGAGGTTCCAGCATTCTAATAATGAGTTACAGTAATTACACAGAAGAGCTATGAGACACAAACTCTCTAAGGAGAAGTATTAATTTTAGTAAGCCCCAAATCAAAAGGGAAAACAAAAACGAGGTCATCAGAGGAATTTGAAACCTCTAGATCCTACAGTTATAGAAAACATTACAGAAATCTCAACTCCTGGCCAGATTAACATCAATACTCACAATAGAGACCTGTTTACATCAATCTCTATTGTGCAATGTATCTGGCTTTCAACAAACAAATTACAAGGTACACAAAGATCAAGAAAAAAACACAGCCTAACAAGACAAAGCAAGTGTCAGAACCAGAGTTATATATGACATATGTGTTGAAATAATTGTACAGAGAGTTTTAAATAACTGTGATTAATATGTTAAGGCAGCTAATGGAGAAAGTAGACAAAATCCAAGTACATATGGGTAATGTAGTCAGAGAGATTGCAATTCAAAAAAGAATCAAAAGGAAATACTAGAAATAAAAAACACTGGGAGGGAAATGAAGAATATTTTTGATGAACACATTAGTAGACTTGCATGACTGAGGAAATAATTAATGAGCTTGAGGATTTCCAAAGAGAAATGTAAAGAATGAGAAAATAAAATAAAACAACACAGCAGAACATCCAAGACTATGGGACAGTACAAAGACATACATGCAATTGGACCACTGGAAGCATAAGAAAGTGTGAATGAAGCAGAAGAAACATTTAAAGTAATAATGACTAAGAGTTTTCAAAAATTAATAATAGACACCAAACCACAGATCCAGAAGCCCAGAGAGCCCCAGGCAAAATAAATTTCTAAAAAACAACCCTGATGCATATTCAAACTGCACAAAATCAAAGAAAAGAGAAAATATTGAAATAATACAGAGAAAAATAAAACTACATATACAAATTATAAGGAACAAGCATATGAATTACAGAAAATTTCTGATCAGACACCATGCAAACAAGATCACAGAGGGAAATTTCCAAAATATTGAAAGGAAAGAACACCAACCTAGAATTCTCTACCCAGTGAAATTATTCTTTAAAAGTGAAAGAAAGTACATACTTCATACTTTTCCTTTTTTTTTTTTTTTTTTTTTTTTTTTTTCTATTGAGACAGAGTCTCATTCTTTTGCCCACACTGGAATGCAGTGGCACAGTCATGGCTAACTGAAGCCTTGACCTCTGAGTTCTTAAGCCATCTTTATATGCCACCATGCCCGGCTAACTTTTTTGAAAAATATTTTGTAGAGATAGGAGCTCCCTATGTTACCCAGGCTGGTCTTAAACTCCTGGCTCAAGCAATCCTCCTACCTTGGCCTTCCAAAGTGCTGGGATTACAGGTATAAGCCATCATTTCTGGCCTATTTTTCAAACAAACAGAAACTGAGAAAATTCATTGCCAGTGGATCTTCTTTACAAGAAATGCTAAAAGATTTTCTTCAGGCAGAACAAAAAGGATGTAGGTTAGAAACTTGGATAGACATAAAGAAAAGAAGAACATTAGAGAAGGAATAAATGAAGATAAAATGAAATTTTATTTTTTCTTATTTTAATTGATCTAAAAGATAACTGTTTAAAGTAATAATACTAATAATGTATTGGGTGATTATAGCATATGGATAAGTGAAATGTATGATAGCAATGTCACAAAAGATAAGAAGGAGGAACTGGAAATATAAGCAGAATAGTGTTGTTTGAAGGTAAAATTAAAATAGAAATGTATGGGAAACCACTAAAAAAATTTTTTTAAGTATAACTGAAATTAAAACCAAAGGTAGCAAGAGGGAAAAATTATCTGGCAATAAATAGAAAACAATTACAAGAATAGTTCACATTAATCCAAATGCATCAATAATTAGCTGGCCATGATGCCTCATGCCTGTAATCCCAACGCTTTGGGACACCAAGGTGAGAGGATCGCTTGTGCCCAGGACTTCAAGCACAGCCTGGGCAACAGGCAACTGTCTCTACAAAACAATAATAATAATAATAATAATAATAATAATAAAATAATAAAAATGAGAAAAAATAGCTAAAATAGCTGATTGTGGTGGCACGTGTCTCTTGTCCCAGTTACATGGGAGGCTAAGACAGAAGGATTGCTTGAGCCCAGGAGGTCAAGATTACAGTGAACCATGTTTGTACCACTACACTCTAGGTTAGTAACAGAGCAAAACCCTGTCCCTCCCCACCAAAAAACAATGCCAACAACAAAAACAAAATAAAACAAAAACCAAATATATCATTAATTACTTGAAATGTCAATGGTCTACATAAACCAGTTAAAAGACAGATACTTTCAGAGTAGACAAACAAATAAGACCCAACTATGTGTTGTCTACAAAATCCCACTTTAAAAATAAAGTTTCTAATAGATTAAAAATTAAGGGATAGATAAAGCAACCATGCTAGCAATAATTGAAAGAAAACTGGAGTAGCCATATTAATTTCAGAAAAACCAGACTTCGGAAGGAGACAAATTTTTAGTAATAAAGGAGGATATTATTAATAATAATGGCAAAGGGGTCAATTCTCCAAGAAGAAATATCAATCCTAAATGTGTATGGAGACAGAAACAACACATAAAAATACACAAGACCAAAACTGATAGAACTGAAAGGAAAAATACACAAGTCAACTAATAGAGTTGAAGATTTCAACATTCCCTAAGAGTAATTAATAGATCAAGCAGGAAGAAAGTGAGAAAGAATATAGTTGACCTAAACAACACTAAAAATCCCCTTGATCTCATTAATATTTGTCAACTAGTTCATCCAACAACAATAGAATACAGTCTCTTCTAGCTCACATGGAACATTCACCAACATAAATCACATTTTGGATGATAAAATACACCTTAACAAATGCAAAATAATAGAAATCAAATAAAATATGTTCTTGCATCATAATGGAATTGAACTAAAATTGATTGAAAATCCCCATACACGTGGAAATTAAACAACAAACTTTGAAATAACACATAAAGATGCAATCTCAAGATAAATTTTAAAAACAATTGAATTAAATTAATATGAAAATATAAATTAAAAAATTTTGTGATATTGCACAAAGAAGGCTATTTATAGAATTAAATGACTGTATTAGGAAAACAAAAAAAGAAAGATCTAAAATCAATACCCTAAGTTTCCACTTTAGAAAACTGGGGAAAATATTGTAATTTAAGCCTAAAGCAAGCAGAATAAAAGACATCAATATGTCTAGAATATCAATATGTATTAGAACAGAAATCAATAAAATCAGCAACAGGAAAACAGTAAGAAAATCAGTGAAATCTAAAGCTGTTTCTTTTAGAACATTAATCAATTTCATAAGCTTCTAACCATGCTAACAAAAAAGATGTATGTCTAAGTATATATATCTGTGTTTATGTGCATAAATATATATACATATTATACATCATTATCATATATACATTATATTAATATATATTAATATATAAATATATATATATATAGTATACAAATTATTGATACCAGGAACAAATAAGAAGTCATCATTGCTGATCCTATGGGCATTAGAAAAGACAATAAACAAATACTATAAGCAACTCTATGCCCAAAATTTGGCAATTTAGATGGAATGGGCCTGTTCTTTGATAGCTATAAACTACTAAAACTCACACAAGGAGAAAAAATAACCTGAAGCATCCTTTATCTATTACATAAATGGAATTAATAATTAATAATTTTCCAATAATGATGTCATCATAACCAGATGGTTTCACTGGTGAATTTTTCCAAATATTTAAGAGAGAAATTATACCAATTCTCCACAATCTCTTCTAGTAAATAGAAAAGGCGGAACGCTTCCTAACTCATTCTGTGAGGTCAGCATTATTCTAATACTAAAACTATATACAGACATTACAAGTAAGAAAAGCTACAGGCCAATATACGTCATGAATATAGATGCAAAATCCTCAACAAAATGTTAGCAAATTGAATCCAACAATGTGTAAAGGAATTATACACCACAAATGTATTGGTTTCTTAAGACTGCCATAACAAATTATTAAATACTGAGTGGCTTAAAACAATGAAAATTTATTCTCCCACAGTTTCTGAGAATAGAAGCCGTGATATCACCAGGGCAGTGTTCCCCTTGAAACCTCTAGGAAAGAAATTGTCCTTGTCTTTCTTTAGATTTTGATGTTTGTCAACAATCATTGGCATTCCTTGGCTTGCAGCTGCCTCACTCTAGAACAGAGTCAGAATGCTGCCTGTGCTGTCACATAGCCTTCTTCCTTTGGTGTGTGTTTTCAAATATTTCTCTCCTTAGAAGGACACCAGTCACTGGATTTCAGGGTCACCCTATTTCAGTATGATCTTACCTTAACTTGATTACATTTGCAAAGTTCCGGTTTACAAATAAGTACACATTCTGAGACCCCAAGTGAACGTGAATTTTGTGGGGACACTATTGAACCAAGTATAATGGCCAAGTGAGGTTTATTTCAGATATGCCAAGACTAGTTCAACATTCAAAAATCAATCAATATAATTCACTGCAGATGAAAAAGGAACGTTCATTGTCATGATGTCAATAGACACAGAAAAAGCATTTAAAAATTCAATATTCTTTTATGACAAAAACTTTCAGTCAAGTAGGAATAAAGGGGAACTTTCACAATTTGAAAAAGTACACTTACATAAAACCTACAGCTAACATCATGCTTAGTGGTGAAAAGCTGAACCTTTTTCTTCAAAATGCATCATAGATTTAAATTTAAAGTAATAAAAATATGAAACATTATTGTAAGCATAGGAGAAAATATATATCACCTTGGGTATTTAAATACACCAATAGAATGATCCATGAAAGAACTGTTGTTATTTTTATATTAAATTGTTATATATTAAAATTAAAAAATGCTTTAAATAATACACTGTTAAAACATTTAAAATAGAAGTCACAGACTGGGAGAAAGCATTTGTGAAACACATTCCTGTTGAAGGAATTGTATTCAAAATATACAAATAACACTCAATGATAAGAAAACAACTCAATTTAAAAATATTTTTTTTAAAAAAAACACTGTAGAACAGATGCCTCACCAAATAAAATATGCAGGCAGGAAATAATGTGAAAAGATGCTCAATATAAGTTGTCAAGAGAGAATTGCAAATTAAAATGACAATGAGATACCAAATATTTAATTAAATATTTAATTGAATACAACCACTTTGGAAGACAGCAGCTTCTTAAAAACTAAACAGAGTCATACCACAGAGGCCAGCTAATCACTCTGGTAGGTACTTACCCAACTGATTAAAAAATTTATGATCATATGAAACCTGCATATGAGTGTTGATAGCAGCTTTATTCATAGTTGCCAAACTGAAAGCAACCAGAATATTCTTTCAAGTGAATGGATAAAATAACTGTGGTATATCCATACAGTAGAATATTATTCAGCGATTAAAATAAATGAACTGTCAAGTCACACACACACACACACACACACTCGCACAAATGAATAAATCTTACATGAAAATTGTTAAGTGAAAGAAGCTATCTGAAAAGACTGTATACTATATGATTTCAACTATATGACATTTTGGAAAAGACAAATCTATGGGAAACAGCTTAGTGGATACCAGAAGCTGGAGTAGTAAGGCAGAGCAGGGATGACTAGGTGAAGCACAGGGAATTTTTTAGGGTAAAAACTATTCTATGCAATACTGTAATCATGGATAGAAGACATTAAGCATTTATCAAAACCTATAGTGTTTTACAACACAAAAAGTGAAGCTTTTTTTTTTAATTTTAAAAATGTCATTTAGAAGGTTGGAAAATCCTGGGATGGAATACATAATGTGAAAAGATATTCTAAGTATATTATCAATATATGAAACATACTCATTGAGAGGGTGAGAAAATAAGGAGGAGGGGGTTATAATGACCCATGTGGTAATGGATCAGAGTTGAAGACAGCAGGATGAACTCACGTTTAGCTCAATATAGAAGAGGATGGTCTACTTAAAAGTGAGCATATATATTTCAACTGGACGTGTACACAGCAAAAAAATTAACCTAAGAAAAAAAACCTGAGCTATTCTGCCCATAACCTATCATTGTTATGCAAAACAAGCAAACAAACAAAAAAAATAAGATCAAAATCTGATGGATATCAATGCCATCTTTCAAACAAATTCTCTTGAGCAAGAAATCTAACTGAAGGGAATTTATAAATGAGCCAGATACACATTCATACAAGAATGAGCTTTAAAGTGATACTATCTTTCTATAAAGATGAAGAAATGTTTAAACTTTATAAAATTTACTAATATTAATAAATTACACATAGAAATGTTTATCAAATTTCAGAGGTAATTTTTTACACATATTTGAGAAGGGAATATGTAGGTTCCCAAACCCATGGAATTAATTATTGAAAATTTTGATGAAGGCTAAAACTTCATGCATGACAGATTCCTAACATTAAATGATGAATCTACTTTTAAAGTTCTATTGTGGAGAAAGATGACACTTTTCTAGAAAATACCTCTTACCAACGCTGGAAAGGCTGTGTCTTGTCTGGTCTACAATTTCTGTTTCCTTAACAGTTTATTATGAGTGGGGCTACAGAAGATAAGAACAAGGAGGCTCATCAATTAGGCATTCTATAAATATCTGCAATAGTATAAATCCCAGAACACTATCCCATGATGTCTAGGATTGACTTCTGCAGATGGTTAAGGAAAGACGGAAATAGAAGAGGACTGGGTGGAATTGAGAAAGTGCTGCAGACATTTTCAAGGGAAGAGATTGTTTCAAGAGACATAAGGACTTGCTATTTAACAGTTTCTTGTACTTCCACAAAATGAAAGTAAGTACAAACCTTGGAATGTGAAGTTAGTATTAGTGATGCCCAATAAAGACATATGCCTTTGTTTAGTTTCCCAGCAGTATGAAAAGATGTTTTCTAATTCATCAAGACTATCCTATGTAACCTTTAGGCATTAATTGACATAATTCACAAGGTAGCTAACCATCTAAACTCAATAATGGAGTAGCCCACATAGGGGCTTATAATGTATGATGTTGGCCTCATTAGTGTGGCCAACACTAATCACTTGTAACGTGTGCAAAACTTTTCACCTCTTTATCATGCTTGCAGCTAATGACCAGCACTTTAATGAATTCCTTAAAAGTGGAGGTAGAGTGGTGTCAGTATCTTTATAGATGTACCTATGAAATTCCAAGTAAAAATATAAAACATTTTCATTTTATTAAATTCTCAAGCCAGTAATGAATATGAAAGATTGTTTTACAGTATAGTTTCTCACAAAATGGGGAATTAAATCTACACAACAAAACCTATTACAATACAACTCAAAAATTAAATTCATCTAGAAGAACTTGGGTAAATATACAGTTTATCTAGGCTCACTTAGTCATTGTGATTGAATAATGTCTTTACCCTGAGCTTCCTAGCAGCAGCACAATAAAAGCAAATGTGGCTGGGGGGTCCCTGGTGGCTCACACCTATAAGCCCAGCACTTTGAGACGCTGAGGTGGGCGGATCACCTAAGGTGGGGAGTTCAAAACAGCCTGGCCAAAATAGTGAAACCTTGTCTCTACTAAAAATAAAAAAATTAGCCAGGCATGGTGGTGGGCACCTGTAAGCCCAGGTACTCACGAGGCTGAGGCAGGAGAATCACTTGAACCTGGGAGGCAGAGGTTGCAGTGAGCCGAGATTGTGCCACTGCACTCCACCCTGGGCAACAAAGTGAGACTCTGTCTCAAAACGAAAAAGAAAAAAAGCAAATGCAATGGATTAGGAAGTTTATATTATTAATAAAATATAACATTTCAATTCTTCAGAAGAAGCAAAATGTTTTGCACTCTACTTGGAAGGAAATTTTTATCCTGGTTATTTAAAAATATGGACATTATTGCTTTTACCAATAATTTTGTAAGAAGTGGGAGATTACCATCATATGCGTTGACTCTAGATTAGGCCAAATCTATAGAAATAACTCACAGGTGTTAATCTGCATGGATGAAACTAATGAGGTATGGGCATATTGTTTTCTGATGCTCTAATTTGATGCAAATTTATAGAAGATGATGGATAATTTGCCCCTTAGATTATCTTTGTCGCACCAGTTCTTAACAGCAACAGAAGAGCAGTCAGCTCAAGATTTATCTCTGTTTAAGAGAGTTGCTTTCCTGTAATGCTGATTGTTTTTGGTTGGTTAAGGAGTTGTTTGGAAAGACAAAGATGTTTAAAGTCCTCTCTCCAAAACAGAGATTTTAAATCCCCTCATTGTATTCAGTGTTTTTTTTTTTTTTTTTTGAATCCTTGTAACATATTTGTTTCAAACAGACAATAAATATATATTTCTTAATGCCTGGTTTTTCTTTTAAAAAGTAAAAAGCTAATGACAAAAAGATTTGGTCAATTCTTGCAAAGGTCATTTTCAGGGAAATGGGAGTTATGGTAAGGGTCATTTGACTGGCAGTTCATTAACTTTCAAATTTTTCCATGCTTCTGATGATTAGTATTAACACGGAACAGTAAGCAGTACCTCTGACCTCAATTATTTTTACCTATGACTCTCTCCTTTTCTGTATTATTTTTCGGAAACTGATTTCTCTGTAAGTTTGAAGAAGATAATTTCCCAATCCAAATGTAGGGTATATGTCTTTCAATACAAGCGGGTGGTCATGGGACTGTGATGGTGAAGAGCAGGAAGTGAGTTTAGTTGTGGTTCTTCTCCTGTCATATTCTACTCCCTCCCAGCCTCTCTCACTTTTTACAGCCCCAGTGGCTCATTGTTAAAATAATTATTTTTTCTCTGTGTGAGATTCTGTGATTAGATGAAAGGTCACGGTTATAGTATGAATCCTGGATAATAAATACAGTGCAAAATGGATTGGAATGCATTGAGCAAAGAGACTTTCCAATTAAAAAACATTTTGCCAGGCCTGCACCAAACAAACAACCGTATAGACTCTGATTTCTCTTCATTTATAATTAGCTGCCACTGAAAGTTAATTACTTTAAGGATCAAAGGAAACAAAACTAGAAATAAAATGAAAGAATTCCTTTTAGATTTAAAGTTTAAATAAATGTTTGCCTTAGGAACAGACCATATGCTGAATCCATCCTTGGGGAAATGAACTTAAGGTTCTTCAATACATATAGACCAACATTAAAGTTCACTGCAGGTGGGCAAAGAAATAAGGCAGGCTTTATTTCCTTTGGGAGTATAAACTGGGAATTTTGTAAGGGAGCAGCAAAGCCTCTTTACACATCCTTATTTTTGTTTTATCAGTAGAACTGAAAAAGTGTGTGCCTTTTGGAAGATTTATTCTTGAAATGCTTTTTACTAAGATACCAATACAAACTCTGATTTGATTTCTGATTTCTCTGAAAAACAAGTCTGCCTTATTAAGAAGGCTAATTGATTATGAGGATATGAGTAGATCTATACATGTACTTACCTACCCATAACCAGTATTAATTGGATCACGGTAAATATCTTTATCGTTTCACTCTCTGACTTTAGTCCACTGGGTTATTTTTTTCCACAGAAATAAACTTTAGACATGGTATATGGGAACAAAAGTGGGATTTCTGTAAGCGTAATTTTTCAGTTTGTTTCTAAAAATAGGTTACGATCTTTTGTAAATGGCATTTTGGAATAGAATGATCAGGTTCTGTGATGTTTATGAAAAAGTCAAGAGGGCCTAGTCCCAAGATAATTCAGCACCATGGATAATAACATGTAGATAGCTTTGGGCAGTGCTGCTGGGCTCTGGATCTGATGTTAGCTTGAGATGCTTATCCCAAGGTCTGGGCTCAACAATAATGTGAATGTAATAAGTCTTCAAATATTCACTTACTCATCATTTCCACCAACCCCAAAGCTGTCAGGAAGCCACCAATCCTCATCTCCAATCTTTCATTTATACTCCATCTTCCTGGAATACTCATCATACCATTTAACTGCTATTGATTGAGTGCTTGCCGAGTGCCTAGCACTGAGCTCAGTGTTTCACACTTATCTAAAAGAATTATAATAGTAAAGGTAGGAACACTTATTATCCCCATTTTGCCAAATAGGAAGCCTGGCTAAGAGGTTAAGTGACTTGTGGGCCCTATGGCTAGTATGAGACTGAATCCAAACTTAAGCCATGTTTATCAGAATCCAAAACTTTTGCTCATAATCACTATGCTAACATTCTTCTCCTGTAACATTTTTTGTAGAATTGAACAACTCATAAAATTACTATCTTAACCACTTTTCAGTGTATAATACCATAATATTAACTATATGCGCATTGTTGTGCAACAGATCTCTAGAAACTTTTTACCTTGAACACTGAAACCCTATAGACATTAAAAATAACTGCTCATTTCTACCTTTCCCCTACCCACTGGTGCCCACATTCTATTTTCTGTCACTGTGAGTTTGACTGCTTTAGACACCTGATATAAGTGTAATTACGTAGTTATTTTTGTGACTGGCTTAATTCACCTAATATAATGTCCCCAAGTTTCATCCATGTTGTAGCATAAAACATGATTTCCTTCTTTCTAGGGCAGAAAAATATTGCATTGTATGTATATATCACATATTCTTTATCTGTTCATACATTGATAGACATTCAGGTTGCTTCCATATCTTGGCTGTTACGAATCATGCTGCAATAAACATGAAGGTGCAAATATCTCTTCAAGCTTCTACTTTCGGGTTTTTTTGATATATACCAAAAAGCGGAATTGCTCGGTCATATGGTATTTCTAGCTTTAATATCTTGAGGAACCTACATACTGTTCTCCATAACAGCTGCACCATTTTATATACTTACCAACAGTTACAGTTGTTCTTTATTTTATTTGGATATTAACCCCTTATGAGGCATGCAGTTCACAAATAATTTCTCCGAATCTGTAAGTTGCCTTTTCTGTCTGTTGATTATATCCTCTACTACATGGAAGTGTTTTTTTAAAAATATTCTCATTGTGGATATTTAAGGTGTACAACATGATGTAACAGGATACATATGAATAGTAAAAAGGACTATAATGAAGTAAATTAACATATCCATCATCTCACATGGTTATCCATTTCTTTTTGTTTGTTTTTGTGGCAAGAATATCTAAAATCTACTCATTTAGTGTGAATCCCATATACAGTACAATTTTATTACATATATTTTCATGTTGTACGTTAGATCTCAGAATTGTTCATCCTACGTATCTGCTAACTTGTATTCTCTGGATATCCTCTCCTCATTTTGCACCTTCCCACTCTGTCCCTGGTAGCCAAAGTTTTGTTATCTATCTTTGTATGTTTATTTATTTTTTTTAGATTCCACATGTAAGTGAGATCGTGAAGTATTTTTCTTTCTGTGCTGCACAGGAAGTTTTAAGTTTGATATTTTAAAATTTGTCTAGTTTTGCTTTTGTTGCTTGTGCTGTTGATGTCATATCCAAAAAATCATTATCTAATCCAGCGTTATAAAACTTTCCCTTGGCTGGGCGCGGTGGCTCAAGCCTGTAATCCCAGCACTTTGGGAGGCCGAGACGGGCGGATCACGAGGTCAGGAGATCAAGACCATCCTGGCTAACCCGGTGAAACCCCGTCTCTACTAAAAAATACAAAAAAAAAAACTAACCGGGCGAGGTGGCGGGCGCCTGTAGTCCCAGCTACTCGGGAGGCTGAGGCAGGAGAATGGCGTGAACCCGGGAGGCGGAGCTTGCAGTGAGCTGAGATCCGGCCACTGCACTCCAGTCTGGGCGACAGAGTGAGACTCCGTCTCAAAAAAAAAAAAAAAAAAAAAAAAAACTTTCCCTTATGTTTTCTTTTAGAAGTTTTGTGGTTTCAGGTCTTATATTTGGATTTTTCTTATGAATATCTAGTTTCCTTGTACCATTTATTGAAGACACTACTGTTTTCCCATTGTGTCTTTCTGATGCCTTTATAGAATATCAATTGACTTTAAATATGTGGATTTATTTATTGGTTTTCTGTTCTGTATCAGTCAATATGTCTGTCTTTATGCAAGTACCATACTGTTTTGATTACTGCAGCTTTGTAATATGTTTTGATATCAGCAAGTGTGAGAACTCCATCTTTCTTCTTTCTTCGTTTTTTTTTTTTTTTTTTTTTTTGATATCAGCAATTGTGAGACTTTCAGCTTTATTCTTTTTTAGGATTTTTTAAATTTTTAGCTACTTGAGTTCATTTGAGTTCCATATACCTTTTAGGGTGTATTCTTCTATATTAGCAAAAAGAAATGCCATTGAGATTTTGATAGAAATTTCATTGAATCTGTAGATTACCTTGAGTAGTATGGACATTTTAACAGCATTAAGTCTTCCAATCCATGATCACAAAATGTCTTTTCATTCATTTGTGTCATATTTAATTTGTTGTAGCAGTTTTGTAGTTTTCAGGGTATAAATCTTTGGTCTCTACTATAGATTGGATGTCCTCTCCAAACCTCGTGTTGAAACTTAATCCCCTATGTGGCAGTATCGAGATGTGGGCCTTTAAGAGGTGAAAGAATCATGAAGACTCTGGCCTTATGAATAGATCAATATATTCATGGAATGAATTAATGGGTTAATGAATTAATAGTTTATCATTTTTGGTAGAGTTATCCAGGGAAGCCATCTGGGCCTGGACATTTTCTCATTGGGAAGTTTTGATTACTGATTCAACCTCCTTACTTAAATATAGGTTGGTTTAGATTTTCCACTTTGTTTCTAGGAATTTATCCATTATTTACAAGTTATCCACATTGTTGGCATATATTCACAGTAGTCTCTTCTCTTTTTTACTTATTTGGCATCAGTTGTGATTTTTTTTTTTTTTTGTAATTTCTGATTTTTGTTGAGTCTTCTCTCTCTATTTTAAAGTTAGTTTAAGCTGGGTGTGGTGGCTCATGCCTGTAATCCCAATATTTTGGCAGGCTGAGGCAGGCAGATTACTTGAGGTCAGGAGTTTGAGACCAGCCTGGCCAACATAGTAAAACCCTGTCTCTACTAAAAACACAAAAAGTAGACGGGAGTGTTGACGTGTGCCTGTAGTCACAGCTACTTGAGAGGTTGAGGCAGGAAAATCACCAGAACCCGGGAGGCAGAGGTTGCAGTGAGCCGAGATAGTGCTACTGCATTCCAGCTTGGGTGACAGAGTGAGACTCTATCTCAAAAATAAAATAAAATTAGTTTCATTAAAAGTTTGTCAATTTTTTTGATTTAAAACACTAACTTTTAATTTCATTGATGTTTTCTATTTTTCTATTCTCTGTTTTGTTGCTTTCTGCTCTAATATTTATTATTTCCTTCCTTTTGCTAACTTTTGGTTTAGTTTGTCCTTCTTTACCTACTTTCTAGAGGTGTAAATGTACATTGTTGATTTGATATTCTTCTCCCTGTTTAAGGTAGGTGTTTACTGCTCTAAATGTCTCTCTTGGTACTACTTTTGCTGCATCCCAGAAGTGTTAGTATATTGTGTTTTTGTTTTCATTAGTCTCAAGATATTTTCTAATTTTCCTCATGACTTTGTCTTTCATGCATTAACTGTTCAAGAGCATATTGTCTAGTTTCTACATATTTATGGATTTTCCATTTTTGCTTTTGCTATTCTTTTTTTTTAATTTTTAATTTCTATTTTCTTTGTACATACATACTATATATATCTACTATCTGCGTGTGTGTGTGTGTGTGTGTGTGTGTGTGTGTGTGTGTGTGGAGGATGGGGTATCCATCCCTGCAAGCTTGTATCCTTTCAGTTACAAATAGTTCAGTTATACTCTTAAGTTATTTTAAAATGTACAATAAAGTTATTATTGATTATAGTCACCCTGTTGTGCTATCAAAGAGTAGGTCTTATTCATTCTTTTTACTTGTCGTATCCATTAACCATCCCCACTCCACCCACCACGGCTCCCCACTATGCTTCCCAGACTCTAATAACCATCCTTCTATTCTCTATGTCCATGAGTTCAATTGTTTTGATTTGCAGATCCCACAAATAAATGAGAACATGTGATGTCTCTCTTTCTGTGCCTAGCTCATTTCATTTAATGTAATGGTCTCCAGTTCCATCCTTGTTGTTGCAAATGACTGGATCTCATTCTTTCTATGGCTGAATAGTACTCCATTGTGTTTGTATTCCATTGTGATTATAAAATATAGTTGGAATGATTTTAATCTAACTTAATCCTATATTTGTTAAGACATGTTTTTGGCCTAATGTGATCTGTCCTGATAGTGTTCTGTGTGCTCTTAAGGAGAATGTGTATTCTCCTGTTGTTGGCTGGAGTGCTCTGTATGTGTTTGTTGGGTCCAATTGGTCTACAGTGTTGCTCAATTCCTTTCCTTTATTTAATGTATCTTCTTACTGGTTGTTTTATCTATTATTGAAAGTGAAATATTGAAATCTCTTACTATTACCATGTTACTCTCTATTTTTCCCTTCAATTTTGTGAATGTTTGCTCAATATTTATGGGTGTCTGGTGTTGATGTCGGTGTATATATATTTATGATTGTTATATCTTCTTGGTGAATTGGTCTTTTTGTCATTATGTAATGTCTTTCTCTGCATCTGTGACAGTTTCTGACTTAACATCTACTTTGTCTCATACCCAATTAGAGATGTTTGCAATTTTTTTTTTTCAGGAGCTCATAATCTTTTGCTCCCTCTGGTGTCTGTCTGTGGTCCTTCAGGTTTCTCTAGATTAGCTGTACATGAACCCTTCATTTAGATTAAGAACAGTTACAGTAAAATTACTTCTCATCTACCCGCTCCCTAATTTATTATCATTCTATGATGGTTTTTGCCCATACATCCAATTATCACTGATATACTTCTTTATTTTGCCAAGGTTAAGTAGGAGCTTGTGACACAGCCTCAGGAGGTCCTAATGAAATGTGCCCAAGGTGGTTGGGGTATAGTTTTCTTTTTTTTTCCTTTTTCTTTTTTTTATTATAATTTAAGTTCTAGGGTACCTGTGCACAACGTGCAGGTTTGTTACATATGTATACATGTGCGATGTTGGTGTGCTGCACCCATTAACTTGTCATTTACATTAGGTGTATCTCCTAATGCTATCCCTCCTGTCTCCCCACACACAATAGGACCCAGTGTGTGATGATCCCCTTCCTGTGTCCAAGTGATCTCATTGTTCAATTCCCACCTATGAGTGAGAACATGCGGTATTTGGTTTTCTGTTCTTGTGATAGTTTGCTGAGAATGATGGTTTCCAGCTGCATCCATGTCCCTACAAAAGATACGAACTCATCCTTTTTTATGGCTTCATAGTATTCCATGGTGTATATGTGCCACATTTTCTTAATCCAGTCTGTCACCGATGGACATTTGGGTTGATTCCAAGTCTTTGCTATTGTGAATAGTGCCGCAATGAACATATGTGTACATGCGCATCAGTACCGAATTTATTGAGAGTTTTTAGCATGAAGGGGTGTTGAATTTTGTCAAAGGCCTTTTCTGCACCTATTGAGATAATCATGTGGTTTTTATATTTGGTTCTGTTTATATGCTGGATTACTTTTATTGATTTGTGTATGTTGAACCAGACTTGCATCCCAGGGATGAAGCCCACTTGATCATGGTGGATAAGCTTTTTGATGTGCTGCTGGATTTGGTTTGCCAGTATTTTACTGAGGATTTTTGCATCGATGTTCATCAGGGATATTGGTCTAAAATTCTCTTTTTCTGTTGTATCTCTGTCAGGCTTTGGTATCAGGATGATGTTGGCCTCGTAAAATGAGTTAGGGAGGATTCCCTCTTTTTCTATTGATTGGAATAGTTTCAGAAGGAATGGTACCAACTCCTCCTTGTACCTCTGGTAGAGTTCGGCTGTGAATCCATCTGGTCCTGGACTTTTTTTGGTTGGTAAGCTATTAATTATTGCCTCAATTTCAGAGCCTGCTATTGTTCTATTCACGGATTCAAGTTCTTCCTGGTCTAGTCTTGGGAGAGTGTTAAGTGTACAGAAAATTATCCATTTCTTCTATGTTTTCTATTTTATTTGCGTAGAGGTGTTTATAGTATTCTCTGATGGTAGTTTGTATTTCTGTGGGGTCGGTGATAATATACCCTTTATCATTTTTTATTGCATCTATTTGATTCTTCTCTCTTTTCTTCTTTATTAGCCTTGCTAGCAGTCTATCAATTTTGTTGATCTTTTCAAAAAACCAGCTCCTGGATTCATTGATTTTTTGGAGGGTTTTTTTGTGTTTCTATCTCCTTCAGTTCTGCTCTGATCTTAGTTATTTCTTGCCTTCTGCTAGCTTTTGAATGTGTTTGCTCTTGCTTCTCTAGTTCTTTCAATTGTGATGTTAGGGTGTCAATTTCAGATCTTTCCTGCTTTCTCTTATGGGCAGTTAGTGCTATAAATTTCCCTCTGTACACTGCTTTAAATGGGTCCCAGAGATTCTGGTATGTTGTATCTTTGTTCTTATTGGTTTCAGAGAACATCTTTATTTCTGACTTCATTTCGTTATGTACCCAGTAGTCATTCAGGAGCAGGTTATTCAGTTTCCATGTTGGTGATTGGTTTTGACTGAGTTTCTTAGTCCTGAGTTCTAGTTTGATTGCACTGTGGTCTGAGAGACAGTTTGTTATAATTTCTGTTCTTTTACATTTGCTAAGGACTGCTTTACTTCCAACTATGTGGTCAATTTTGGAATAAATGTGATGTGGTGCTGAGAAGAATGTACATTCTGTTGATTTGGAGCGGAGAGTTCTGTAGATGTCTCTTAGGTCCACTTGGTGCAGAGTTGATTTCAATTCCTGGATATCCTTGTTAACTTTCTGTCTCGTTGATCTGTCTAATGTTGACAGTGGGGTGTTAAAGTCTCCCATTATTATCGTATGGGAGTCTAAGTCTCTTTTTAAGTCTCTAAGGACTTGGTTTATGAATCTGGGTGCTCCTGTATTGGGTGCATATATATTTAGCAAAGTTAGCTCTTCCTGATGAATTGATCCCTTTATCATTACGTAATGGCCTTCTTTGTTTCTTTTGATCTTTGATGGTTTAAAGTCTGTTTTATCAGAGACTAAGATTGCAACACCTGCTTTTTTTTTGTTTTCCATTTGCTTGGTAGATCTTCCTCCATCCCTTTATTTTGAGACTATGTGTGTCTCTGCATGTGAGATAGGTCTCCTGAATACAGCAAAATGATGGGTCTTGACTGTTTACCCAATTTGCCAGTCTGTGTCTTTTAATTGGACCATTTAGTCCATTTACATTTAAGGTTAATATTGTTATGTGTGAACTTGATCCTGTCATTATGATATTAGCTGTTTATTTTGTTCACTAGTTGATGCAGTTTCTTCCTAGCATCGATGGTCTTTACATTTTGGCATGTTTTTGCAATGTCTGGTACCTGTTATTCCTTTCCATGTTTAGTGCTTCCTTCAGGATCTCTTGTAGGGCAGGCCTGGTGGTGACAAAATCTGTAAGCATTTGCCTGTTTGTAAAGGATATTATTTCTCCTTCACTTATGAAACTTAGTTTGGCTGGATATGAAATTCTGGGTTCAAAATTCTTTTCTTTAAGAATGTTGAATATTGGCCCCCACGCTCTTCTGGCTTGGAGAGTTTCTGCTGAGAGATCTGCTCTTAGTCTGATGGGCTTCTCTTTGTGTAACCTGACCTTTCTCTCTGGCTGCCCTTAACATTTTTTCCTTCATTTCAACTTTGGTGAGTCTGACAATTATGTGTCTTAGAGTTGCTCTTCTCAAGGAGTATCTTTGTGGAGTTCTCTGTATTTCCCGAATTTGAATGTTGTCCTGCCTTACTAGTTTAGGGAAGTTCTCTCAGATGATATCCTGCAGAGTGTTTTCCAACTTGGTTCCATTTTCCCTGTCATTTTCAGGCACACCAATCAGATGTAGATTTGGTCTTTTCACCTAATCCCATATTTCTTGGAGGCTTTGTTCATTTCTTTATACTCTTTTTTCTCTACACTTCTCTTGTCACTTCATTTCATTCATTTGATCTTCAATGGCTGATACTATTTCTTCCAGTTGATCGAGTCAGTTACTGAGGCTTGTGCATTTGTCATGTAGTTCTTGTGTTATGGTTTTCATCTCCATCAGTTCTTTTAAGATCTTCTCTGCATTGATTATTCTAGTTATCCATTCATCCATTCTTTTTTCAAGGGTTCTAGTTTCTTTGTGCTGGTTATGTAGTTCTTCCTTTAGCTCTGAGAAGTTTGATCCACCGAAACCTTCTTCTACTGATACTTCTTAACTGGCTTCTAGAGTCTTCATGAAGTCATTTTGGGTTATATATTGCTGTTAAGTCAGTGGAAGAATGAATATTGGGGCTTCCTATTTCTGCCGTCTTGCTGCTATCCCTCTTCCCTTCACTAACATTTTTCGATATCCCAGCAGGACAGTCTCGTTTTAAAACACAAAATTAGTCTTACTTAAAAGTAGTCAGTCCTTTGAGCTCATGAATATAGTAAACAGGTTACTGAGGGTTTGCGCTACACATTGGCCATTATAGGCAAGGATAGATCGCCTTGGGGTTTTTCAGTGATGAGGAGAAGACCTAGTTAATCATTAAAAGATCTGGATAAAAGTAAGCAACAGATGTGCTTAAGTCATTCAATTCTAGCAAGAAAAACTAAGGATAATTTAGTAAGGAATTAGTTGTCAACAAACATTTAGGCCTGTGAAAACACATAATGCTTTTGAAGTCTTCTAGATACTTTCTACGTGGCTTATAAGAGCTACATGTTTTTAAAATCTGTTTTATTAAATATAATCTATAAAGATGCATCCTACTCTGTCCTCAGTTATTTATGAATAGACAATTGTTGTGTATGTATTAGAAAGAGATCAAATGTTTAGTTTATATAGGTTTATATGCAGCAGCACTGGCAGAAGCCACGAGGGTTCCGGTCATTGATACTGCTAAAATTAAAGAGATAAACTAAGAAGATATAGAAATAATAATAAGAAAGTTAGGACCATAGAAAGAGCTCAGAGTAGTTGTTGGTATTTAAATTCTACACTCTGCATGACATTCCAGCTGTCTTCCCTTTATGTCCCTTCAACTCCTTGGGTCTACCTTGACTCAGACACTATTTAGGCCCTGGCTTAAAAATAAACTTTGACTCTTCTTACTCTTACTTTTCTGTAATCCAAGGCTCTGCTAGGTTTGAGAAATTGTTTTCAATAGGCTTAACAGTTTTAACTGAGGATAGATTAATGCTTCTCTGGTTGCCTAGTCACCTTTACATTCTGCTCACCCTTAATGTGGCCTTTATTGTGTTTTAATCAGGAGTTATCATGGGAATATTTTAAACCAAAGTTAGAATTTTATGTACAATTAAGAGAAAAGAAGAGGACATGAAGAATAGAGACTGATGAGAATAAATAATGAAAAAATAGTAAAAAATAGTAAAATTTAATTTAATAACATTGAAATTAAAGCACTTGGATGTTCATTATTCCAGTGGTTGTTTTACACCCAGTCATGTGATCCAAATACTAGGTTAATGATAGTCTTACTAATCAGACTACTAAAAAATACCATATGGAGCAATGACCTTTATAATTATGCTAATATCAAATCTTTCTTTATATCAGAAAATATCTGCGGACTGTGAGAAAGACTCTCTTTTCTTAGATTGGCTGTACAGTAACCCTTCATTTTAGAGTAAGTGTATGCACAGTAATAGATTGCTTCTCATCCACCCTACCCTCTAATTTATTATCATTCCATGATATTCCTTATTGCCCGTACATCCAGTTATCACTGACAAGCAGGAAAAGGCCACTCTTACTACTATTTCAAAGGTTAACAATTGATCAGAAGAACACAGATACCAACATTCTTGAAGCAGGACCCTAGCAAATTAAATAAAAGATAAACAAATGCTTGGAGTTCTATACTCTGGGGATATTTGCGTTTTAAACCCACCTGTTCCACTTATCATTGGCTATGTGCCTTTAAATAAATTATCTAAGATTTCTCTGTCTTTGAAAATCTATAGTATAGATTTATCTTCAATGTCTTAATAATTAAATTTATTTTAGAAAATTAAGAAAAGTAGATTTTTTAAATGCCACTTTAAATTCATTTATTCAGAGACAAAACCTATTAATTACCAACTTTTTTTTCTCTTAGCATCATATTGTGAGCATCTTTCTTTGGCTTCATATACATAACCACCATCATAACTGAATGTATTATATGTCAGTATTCCTCTTTATTTTCATAAAGTATTTAAATAATTTTCATTTATTTCACATTTAGCCTGTTTACTGCATTTTGCTATTACAAACACAGTTTCAGTGAATGCCTTCAAAATGCTTCTTTGAACATTTTTGTCCATAAAATAAACTCCCAGATTTCAAAGCGCTATGCCAAAAATAGTCACATTTTTAGACATTTGCCACATGAGGCATATCATTAAAAGAAAAACTGGGTTAAAATGAAACACAACAGCATTTCACAAAAGAGGAAATACTATGGAAAATAAATATATTAAATATTGATGATTAAAGAAATGCAAATGAAGACCATGATAATGTATGTCACTTTAAACCCATTCAAATGGCAAACATTGGAGAGGTTGATAACACTAGGTACTGGATATGATCTACTAGATCTTTTAGATATTGCCATTGAACTTTCGAACATGTGTAACTACCTCAAAAAAGAGGTCAGCTTTATATTGTAAAATTAAACATTTACATACCTGATGACCCAATAACCCAACTTCCAAGTAACTAAGATAATTCATGTGTATGTACATACAGATATATGTGTGTGTGTCTGTATATATACATATATATATATGAGTGTCCATCATAATTAAAAATCTAGAAACATCCGAGTTCCCTATTATATTGAGAGTTGAAGAATAAACTAGCTAGCAGTCAATATGAATGAACTATAGTCATATGCAACAATATAGTTTGCACATTTTTCAAATGTTCGTCTGAATTAAAAAGACAGGCCATTAATGATGAACTGAGAGTTCATATGGGACAAGAGCTGTTAGTGGTTTTTGCACATTATAATCCCAAGAACTATAGGAAGTGAAAATATTCTTCTCATTTTACAGATAATGAAATTCTGAGAGTTTAGCTAAATGGTCCAAGGTCTTATTGATTAAAATAGCCAAACTCTAAAGAATTTGAAGAGATTTATTCTGAGCCAAATGTGAGGACTATGACCCGTGACAGAACCTCAAGAGACCCTGAGAACATGTGCCCTAGGTGGTTGGGTTACAGCTTGGTTTTGTATGTTTTAGGAAGACATAGATATCAATCAATACAGGTAATGTATACATTGGTTTGGTCCAGAAAGGTGGGGCGAGTTGTAGCAAGGGGCTTACAAGTCATAGGGGGATTTAAAGATTTTCTGATTGGCAATTGACTGAAAGAGTTAAGTTATTATTTAAAGACCTGGAATCAGTAGAAAGAAGTGTCTGGATTAAGATAAGAGGTTGCAGAGGTCAAAGTTCCTATTACATAGGTGAAGTCTCATAGGTGGCCACCCTTAGAGGCAGTAGATGGGACAGAAAGGAGTATCTGGCTTAAGATAAGGGTTTGTAGAGACCAAGGTTCCTATCATGTAGATGATGTCTCATAGGTGGCCACCCTTAGAGAAAATAGATGGAAAATGTTTCCTGTTCAGACCTTTAGAACATGCTAGACCCTAAGCTAATCTCTTCAGGATTAGAAAAAGACCTGGAAAGAGAAGGGGATTGTCTACACAGTGTAAATTTTCCCCACAGGAGATGGCTTTGCTGGTCAATTTCAAAATATGTCAAATAAATATTTGTTTTGAGGTAAAATGTTTTTGTTTCTTTCAGGTCCTACTGTCTGTCATGTGATGTTATACTACAGTCAGGTTAGAATTTGATATCTTATTGCTACAGTCTGTTTTGTCAGTCTTATGATCTCAGTTTTAGTGTTAATGCTAGTCAGTTGTGCCTAAATTCCAAAGGGAGGAAAGTAGAATAAGGCATGTCCAACCTCCTCTTCCCATCATGGCTTGAGCTAGTTTTTCAAGTTTCTTTGGAATCCCTTGACTGACAGTAGGGGCCTCTCCAGTCAGGTGTGGGGCTTAGAATTTTGTTTTTGCTTTACAGCCTAATGGCTAATGTACTTGCACCAGGAGTTTGTCTGACTCCAGAATCTACTTGTTTTGGGACTGGCCCATTCTGCCTCAATATCTCCACAGTCTCTTCCCACTTTTGTATGAGAATGATAGAAATTGCTGAATGTAAAATCTTTATCAGAGTGTTGTCTTATCTTAAAAGTCCTGAAAGCTAATGACAGAGTATTCCATAAATAAAGCAACTTAAGGTAGTTAGGAAAGATGGTGAGCAGCAGAGAGTAATTTGAGTTAGCACTATTTTTTTTCCAGTGGGTCACTGTGTATTTTCAAGAATTTAATAGAATGACATCACAGAGAAATAAGAAAATATCTGAAAGCAAGCCTACGATAAGAATAAAGTGACTTCTATGACAAATGAGAGCATCTGAAAAATGATTTGCAGACACAAACGTCTTTGGAAATAGCTGCCTGGTAAAATAGTTCAAAAGTGAGACCCTGTCTTGGAAAACAGAAACAAAACAAAGCAAAACAAAACAAAAAAACGTTTAAAATACACAATGACCCTCTGAGCCAAAGCCTTAAGGTAATATTTTCCAAGATGGGATTAGGACCCAAAAATGACTCATGGATCTGAAGAGTTAGTGGTGTCAGCAAAAAAAATTGTGAGTTTTATTGCATGAGAGGAAGAACCATGTAGAATCAGGAAGGGTCATGAGAATCTTGAGGTATAAGTGAGAGGTACCAGACAAAAAAATTATTCCAATACAGCATAAATTAAATGCTTATTGTGAGAATATGCAGACTTGGACCAAGGAGCAAAACCAAGCAACTTCAAAATAATATATTTTAAAAATATCAAATTCAAGGTCACTTTTTAGACATGCTCACAATGACACATACAGACACATGCACATAATACTTATATGCCAACATGACACTGGTGAGGTAGAGTCACTCACAGGGAAACGTTATAAAGCCTAATTTGCAACAAATTGTATGAATAGCAAAGGATTACTGAATGATTTTAGAAAATGTGCATGACTTCACTATTGTAGTTTGGTGACTCTTCCGTATGTAGAATATTTTAGAAGCAGAGAGAGTTAGGAACTCGTTACCCGCCACAGTAACACACACTAAATGACTGTGAGGAAACAATATAACAAGTCCATAACATTAGCATCCACATGGCTCCTTTAGTAAGGAAAGGAAATACAGATACCTATTTTTCTTACAGCAAAACTGTCCTGTGATTTTTTCCTAGACAACTATATTAAAATGTCAGTCTATCATACCTCTTTCAAGACTTGTTGATTGTACTGAAAACAAACAAACAAACAAAAAAAACCCAATAGGCTGATACAGAACAGGTAACCTATTTTCATGAATTTAGGGCTTTAGGGTCTGTTGACCTCAAATTAAATTCTGCTTTGGGCTTTTAAATGATATGTAACCTTAAGCAAATTTCATCTTTCAAACTCTTGGTTTCCACATCTCAAAAAAAAAAAAAAAAAAAAAAAAAAAAAAAAAAAAACAAAAACAATAATAGTCTCTGTTTTCCTATCTTTCATGGGGATAAGAATTATCTTGGTAATATACATAAAGCAATTTGTCTTGCCTGCAATAAATATTCAAAAAGACAGTGGTTATTTTAGTGGAAAGAACACTGGGCTGGGGAGCAGCAACACAGAGGCCAAAAAGAGCTCTATCACTAACCATTATCTTGACCTTGGGTAAATCAGTCTTTCAGGGCCTTCATTTTCAGTCTAGAAGGAGATTTATACTCAGTCTCCTTCTAGACCTCAAACTTTGTGGTCTATATGCTTACCACTGCCCCACAGAAAATAACACTTTATTTTTTGCCACTAAGAGTGGGAGTATCTGCTAGCCATCAGAAAATGTTATCACTTGTTGTTGTTACAATTTCAAATAAAAAATGAATATTATTTAAGTACCTGTAGTGTTGGTCTGAAGCTTTGCAGACTTTTTACAAAATGAACATCTTTCACCAGCATGTCTGCAAGGTGGAGGAATAGTGGCAAGGATGGCCAGTCACACTTGACTGATGCCACGCTGTAATCCAGAGCATCACAGCACCCTTCCATGCAATCCTTACATTCATCCTGAGGGCAATGAGAACATTTGCTGTTTACATTGTAGGGTATAGATTCTGCGACATATCAGGTGCCTATTACATTTTTTTTTTTTTAATAAGTGGGAGTAACTCATAGGGTAGAAAAGAGGGGATTTTCTCTTGATCACAGTAGAGAGGAATCTTATTTTTCTGCCCTTTATCAAACTAAATAGAACGCAAACTCTGCCTGGATTTCATCTTCACATCACTGACTACACAAGAATATCCCTCCATGTATGGATGGGTGGCAGAGGGAGGCACTTCTTCCCTCAGCTCTGACCCATTTCAGTCTCTGATCCTGGATCCAACCACCTGTTTTAATTCTCCCTGACCTATCATCCCAGAAAGACCCTAAGGATACAGAAGACCATTATAGTCAATACTGGATCTCAGGGGAGATTTTTTGTGTTAACTAAAAGTCTAATGGTAGCAGAGTAAAATAATGGAGGGAAAGTATATGACCTCTGTGATGCTGAGCCTGGGATACTCTATAGCTTCTGGGTTCATTAAAAAAAAAAAAAAAAGTCTGCAATAGAGGGCTGACTGAATAATTGATCAACAAAATATCGGTAGAAATTTCACTCTTAGGCAAATATAATAATAGAGATGATTGTAAGTTTCTAATGAGTGGTATAAAAGTGGATGTGTGGTGTTTCTGTCTTCATTCAATTAGATATTGAGTAGCCATAGACTTATAGAAAACATGGATGATACAAAAAGAAGAGGATCTATAGGGTGTTTAACACACACACACACACAAATAAAAACATAAGCACACACAAAATCCCATACAAATTTGTGTTTTACCAAAATGATGAAGAAGTGTTGAGAAGATAAGAATAAAAAAACAGCTGGAGTATTACATGAGTTAAGCGGGCCAAGACTTCCTTGTTGACCTGAACTTAAATGGTGTTCTGAGTGGAAGAGAGGCCTGATGTCACAGAAAGGAGGAAAAAAAAAAAAAAATCCCACAAAGGGTACAGATAAGCAAATGCAGAAACAGAGGTAGAAACAAACAAATCCTGTAGAAAAGTGAGTCAGAATTAATAATTTTGAGTAATCTAAAGAAATCATGTAGTAGTATAATGGAAGGTGTGCTTGGTGAATATTATGCATGTTCTTGAAGAAGGTTTCAAAGTATTTGTAGAAGATTCTGGAGTTAATATGCAACAGGAAATATCTATTCTTATCTGTCCGATATCTTGTTAAACCCTCAACTGAGGAACTTTGTTCCACAAGTTACATGTAGGAGGAGAATATAAGATTGTCACTGTAATCTAAGCTGAGTCCCAGAGAAAAAGTGAAAACTCAAAGATGTCTCCAACAGGCACTGATTTGGGAAGCTACTCATAGATGGTTATGTTAACTCCTGCCTGTCAGATCAATTGGAATTTAAAGATTTATAATAATTTGAGTTTTTATAGAAATTTTAGGCAACCTTCATTTTATTACCACACTAAGATCAATTTAGCTAAGAGGTGAACCCAATAACCCCAAAGTTATTATGTGTAGTGGGACAGGTTATGTCATCATCCAGAATAATGTTCATGAATCTGGCTCAAATCCAAACATCTCAGGTACGAATGTAGTCCAGGGCTTTACTTCATCAGCTTTTTAAATAATTCTTTTAAAATCTCCCTTTAGTCATTATATTCATAATACTCTTCCTATTTCCAATCTTTATTTTTATATTGGTCTCAATAAAGTAAATAATATAAAATTACATTTCTCATGACTTACTATTGCATTTTATTATACCAAATTTTGTTTGTTCTATATTTCGTTCATAAGTATCAAAATTAAATTATCCTGAACTTGGTCTACTATGACTTTAATAAATTGATATCACTTACAATTCTCTCATCTGTTGGCTAGCAAAAAGATCATGAAATGTAAAGCCTAACCTTAAAATAAAGGTCTTCCCAGGCCAAATTTGATTAGTAAATCAAATTTATGAATAAATCATTGCCAGTTGCTTGGGGATTACTGTGTGCACATGGAACTGTGTGCACAGCTGTAATCCCAACACTGTGGGAGGCCAAGGCAGGCAGATCACTTCAGGTCAGAAGTTTGAGACGAGCCTACTACACATGATGAAACCCCATCTCTACTAAAAACACAAGAATTAGCTGGGCTTGGTGGTGAGGACCTGTAATCCCAGCTACTCGGGGGAGACTGAGAATAGCTTGAACTTGGATAGTGGCGTTTGCAGTGAGTGGAGATCATGCCATTGCACTCCAGAATGGGTAACAGAGCAAGACTCCATCTCAAAAATAAATAAATAAATAATAAATAAAATAAAGGTCTTCTTATATCACCACAAAGATTTTTGTTTGTTTAATTTCTTCAATCATCTTTTTTTTTATTGAACATATTTCACAAAGGGAAGAATTATCTCCAAGTATCCACAAAGAATCAAACTTCATATAGCACTTTTTTTCTTGTTCTTTTTTGATGAGTTCTACTCTTAAAATTTGTTTTTTTGAGCTGCAGTAACCAGGCTGCTTCTCTCAGAAAAAGAATGTCCATTTAACCCAATACATATCAGGGTGTACTTTGCCATTTCCAAAATAGAAATTGTTTTCTTTGTGTTGGGCCTCATATTACGTATTTTAACTTTTGACTTATTATCTTAGTCATGTTGGAATGAAAAATGGATCTCTCTAGGGACTTCCATTATGTCAGATTGAAAAATCATCTCTCTTGACTGCTTTGGGCAACTACATGTTTGAAGCCCTTTTGCCTCATTTCTCATAGTGCTCTGTAAGGCTATGCTGCCTTCCTGCTTTCAGGCCCATTTCCACTGCTGATGACAAATCTCACACTCAGGGGTCAGACCAGTTCCATGTGCACACAGTAATCCCCAAGCAATTGGCAATGATTTATTCATAAATTTGATTTATTAAAAATATTCCCATTACCTAAAGCTATCTACTGCCTGAAATGTGGGTTTGTATACATGCATCGCTGTGAAGTAGAATTATTTTACAGACACACACACACATACAAACCCACATACAACAGTAGACTGAGTCAAAGGTCATGTAGAGGAAGCAAGATCTTCTTTTAAATGTATTCGCGATCTGCTCTAAGAAAACTTTCTATTGCATAAGCTTTCTGATCTATGCAGTTGTTAATTTTGGGCTTAGGAGACTGGAATTATTCTTTGGAGGACTATAGTGATCTTCCTAGGATATCTGGGACAAATTCAGTCTCTAGGGCCTAATTCAGACCCTCTTTAAACCACAGGAGAGAATATTTATGACTTCACTCTCTGGTCCAAATGATCTCACTTCCTCTCTGTCTCCATCACCTCCTCAATATTCTTAATCTCTTAACATTTTTGACCACTTATGGTAGACACCAGAGGCAGAAAGAGAGGAAGATGTGTGGGAAGGTTTTTCATCTGCCTTCCTCATCTCTCCCATTCATATCATCCAAGACAACATCAATACAGCTGTGCTTCAGCTGGCCTTGCCTGTGGTTATACATTTTTATATCTTTCCCTTCTCCCAGACCTTTTCTTTGATACCTTCCCAATCACTCCAGGCAGAAGGGATTTCTACTTTCCTACCTCTATGATAGTACTTCCTTTGCACCTCTCATGTGGCACTGGAACATTCTATTTCATAGTGTAGTGATTTTTCTGCAGATCCTACTCATTTTTCCATACTGTCAACCCCATGAGAGGTTGTACAACTTCCAAGACTGAACAGCACCTAACTTAGAGCTTGGTAGCCATCACTGTTTGTTTTCACAATAGCTGCTACTGAATGAGCACATCGGGGAGGCCAGGAAAGCAGTGATAAATTAATGAGACTGTTGAACAAGAAAATGTAACTACTACGTCTGATGTGATGGAATGCTCATCAAAGTGTAATGATTCATTCTTGAATTTGAAATAAAGGAAGCGTATATGTTTAAAGGGCATTTTAGCTGATAAAAAGTCACTGAGGCATTAAACGTTATTATAGTGACCCTTATTACTGAAAATTGGCATTTCTGTTTAAATGGCACTCTATAAAATTAGATTTTTCAATAACACATTAGGTGAATACACTATTCTGGAGGTTAAATCTGAGATTCTTTAGAATGAAGAATAAATAATACAATAAAGCAGAAAATCCCAAACGAAAAATGTAAGTATTGATTTGATATTAAGTTTAATAACCAAAAAAAAAAAAACTGAGAGTTGTGAGCAAGAAAATAATTTTAAAATTCTGTTTTCTTCCTGGTTGCTTCCATAGAGTTAGATTTTGTTTGTGATTAATCCTTGGAGTTCATCTAATCTGGATACTTTAATTTATGTATGGAAACAGTATTTGAGGCTTAGAAATGCTAAGTGGCTCAGATACCAAGACAAGAGAGGCAGGAAGACAGGAAGATGTGTGGGAGGAAGGTGTCATATGGCTTAAATCTTTATTCAAGCCACATGACAAAAACCACAGATAATACAAACCACAACTATTTTTTTTTTACCTACACTTTTGACTAAATACATTTATATTATATAAATGTATGACTGTCACATGGGTAAGAACAAATAAGCAACAAGCAAAACAAAATAAAATCCCACTTTTAAGTACCCTTTTATTAGGACACAATTTTTTACATATTGAGATATATATTGAGAGCTCATGTGCACCAGGATCACCTGTCCATGTACAGTAAAGCCACTTGTAGGACACAGGGAGTGGGAGTAAAGGAACATTGGGTGAGGTAGTGAAAATTTCACTGGTCCTATCAGTTAATTAGTTTGCTAGGACACAGAAGTTGCTTGTCCCTGAAGCTCATGTTATTAGTAGGAGCATAATTTTTTAATGGTATCTTTATACTTTGTATTCATTCACCTATTTAAAACAATTTTTGTGTGGCACTGGATAAAGAAGGCAAAATTCCGCTCTTATTAACCTTATATTCTTGGTGGAGAAGGTACAGGAAGTAAGATGCATTAAACAAATCCTTATGGATGTCAGGATGGGTAAGTATAATATCATATAAAGAACAGCAGGATAAGGGTGTGGCACATGAGAGAAGGTGATCAGGGAAGGTCTATCTGATGAGATAAAAGCCCTAATAGTGTTCACAGACATATCCTTCTTCATTGTACATGAGAGGAGACATTGTTTCTCTTTGGAAAGGAAGGTTCACCTAAAGTAGAAAATTGGGAAGTGAAAAATCGTTAGTGATTTGATTCAGTTACCTCACAGAGTAGACAGGTCTCCAGGGCTCATGGATTTACCCCATTGCCTACCTGCCTCAGGGCACCATGTGGTTGGTGACAGTTTTGGAATGAGAGAGAAGCACATGAAAGTAAGAAGGCTTATTTCTAGATTGATATCAAAGTAACCTGTCCAGTCACTCCCTAGCCAACATTATGCCCTCTAAGTCATAAAGAATCCTGTCTATCAAATGAAAGCAGATTCCAGAATAGTCCATTGTCCAGAATGTAAACCTTTAAAAATATGAACTTACAGGCATATTTGATATTAAACTGGAAACAAAAAAAAAAACCCTGCATAATCAGTGGTCTCAATAGGTTTGTGCCATCATGAGTGAAATGAAAACAAAAAGCCACACTTATTATTTCTTCTTCCTTTTCTCTTCAACCATATAATCCTTTCTCTATCATGACACAGAACATGTTCTTATATATATTTTTTAATTTAATAAGACCCAGGAACAGGCTTTTATACATATTCATGGAACTTGATTAATAATTGATGAGAAGGCCTGGGGCAGGTGGTTGAGAATAAAAAGCATTTAGCAGGGAGTGGAGTGGAAGAAGGAGCTCTCACTCTAGCCTCAGTCCTGAGGGAATAGAAGCAGAGAGGAAAAGGAGGAGGAGGTGGGGGCAGACACAGTGGTGAATGTCATCAGTGCAGTGTAATTTCCTTGATTTACATATTTAATTGCTTCATGTCTTTAGCAGTTGCGTTCTAAGATTCTGACACACTTTCTGGGAAATTCATCTGAGGGTTGAAAAGGCTGTGTTGTTTCAGAGGGGAAAATGGAACCTGGACTTGCTATTTGTCCTCAGGAGCTGAAGAGGGGTCATTGCCACTAGTTCTTGAGTTAAGGGACTCTATCAACTGATTTCTTCCCAAGACCTAGTTTTCCCAAAAAAGATATTGTTGGGATAGTAATGTATATACCTGTATCTGGGAAACAGGGAGTTTCATAATTAACTAAAAATACATTTACCCTAATGCCTTACTAAATAAAAATTCCTTGCATTTGTATGGCCATTGATGGTTTACAAAACACTTTCACTTAGTCCTCATAGCAAGTCTCTGATGTAGGCATTATCATCTCCCCTTTTTCACATGAGAGAACTTAAATATAAAGAGGTAAAGTGACTTGTCCGAATCCCCTGTAACATACAAATCATGCTTTAAATGCAGTCCCTCTGGATTCTAATCGAGGGTTGTTTCTACCAGGCAGGCATATGGCTCGCAATGTCAGGATGCAGTCCACACTGAACATGTTCACATATGTTTTGAAACATCTATAGATCTTGGCTTAAATTCCCAGTGATATCACATCATAATATCATGATGCTCAAAGTATTGTACTATGTTATTGAGTCAGGTAAAATATAAAATTTGAACATGCCATGTAAGTATTTAGCATTAGCAACAGCATGTAAATTACAATCCCAAATAAAAACCTATGACCTCTTATCAATTGTACAAATAGAAAAGTGAGGACCTTAATTTCTTGATACCTCAAAAAAATTAAATAAAATAAATCCTGAATTTCACAAGGTTATGTAGTAATCCTCTTTCATTTTTAGTAATGTATTTGAGTAACTTGGCATGGTCATATTGTTGAAAATAAAACAGAAAGTCAGGAGATACAAATTGATCATTGTGCACATCTGTGAATGGGCAGTGGCAAAAAAAACAAAAAACAAACAAACAAACAAAAAAAACACCTGGAGTGATCAGAGCATTTGTTTTCATTATTATGATCCTCTCAGTCCCAACCAGCACACTGTACTCGGTGTTTTTCTAAGTACAGAAGCTGATATTTGAAGCTTAGTGTATTTTGAGTGTGCAAGTCGGCCAGGCCAATGTTAATTCATCATCATGATTTTTCCTATGCAGAAAATAATTGTTTATTTATGATCTGGGTAGTAAAAATCAAAGTAATATTTAAAAACAATGGCAATTCTGGCCACTCAGCCTCATTTTCTGTTGTGAACACAATGATAAATAATAAAGGAGCAGTTGATGCATATTTTAACAGAAATGAATCATTGCATAAATGTTAACTACTTATTTATTAATACTTAACTACTGTCTGTAGTACTTAGTGGCAAGTACAAAAACAAATGATTATTTTTCTCCCCTTGACATGCTCAAAGAAGCAAAGAAAGTTCTCCCAAATTTCTCAATTGTTGCTATTCTTCATGATTATTTCAAGCAACATTTCGTGAGGATTTTGACTGTTTTCCATTGGGTAATTAATGGAGTATTTTTTTATCTGAAGGGTATAAATCAATGTCAGTGTAGCCAAGTTCTGATTTTTCATAATTTCTTCCCTGTACAGTAACTTCTTCAAACTTATAGTTTCAGATTATCTTGATACCCAGGTTTGAATGGCTCCTCTTAGTTATAGAACAGCTTTGTCCCATTTGAAATGTCTTTTAAACATATTTGTTTCTGGGTACAACTACTTGTTCAGTAATCACATCGTTACTGACTTCCCTTTTCTTCCCCTAATGATTGTAAAAGGCTCATATTTGTTATTTTGTGTAGGTTTGCTCTTCAACTAATAATAGTTCTTTCTCTTGTTTAGGATCTTTGGCGTCTTGAGATTATTTTTTATTTTCTTACACATTATGCATTGCATAACGTAAATGAAGTCTTTGGGTAAAAATTGAGAATTTTAGTAATGAGAACATTCCAGCAGCAAACAAATCTTCCCTTGTTGACAGCCTATTTCAACAAGATTTGACTGATCCCCGGGACCTGGTTTAGGATTATGTTTTGAAGTGACTGACACTCTAAGGCTTTGCAAACCTTTTCCTCAATGTTCTGCTGCTGCATGGCTTATAGTTTGATAACAGCAGATATTCCATGGCGGCCCTTCCTTCTCAATGATTGCTTACTCAGCTCTTGCAGTCATAGCACAATACGGCACAGTCAGTGACTAATATCTTCAGTTGGAATATAAGCCTCTACGAACGTCTCTTCACTTTATAGGACACTCTTAATGTAAGCCAGGAAATTGCATTTTAAGAAAAAATTCCTTTGTGCCCAAATGTAATCTGGGAAAATTGTTTCTCTCTTTTTGGCTTTACCTCCCCTTTCCTTGGAAACCAGCTCTTTGCAGGTAAGCTGTAGCTTCTTAGAATTCTGTTCTTCCCCACCCTATCTGGGATGCTTTATGCTCCCTGCTGCAGGTATTCCACAGGCAAATTACAGAATCACAAAACTTCTTTAAACTATTGCTAAACATGATTCTGCATTAGAATTACATCACATGCCCTTTAAAAGGGATATTTCTTATTACTTCCCACTGAATTTCAGAATCAGTGTACCTAAGGATGGGATCCAAGGATCTGTAACTTTGTATAGCCTGTCAGGTGATTTTGAAACATCATAAATAAATTTCAGAACCACTACATAAAATGGCTATTTTTGTACCTTTACACATAATAACTTAGGTTCTGTTGCATACTTGAATATTCTCTGATTTAATTTACAAACTATTTTCTGTTCTTTTCAATTATTTATTTATCTGCAGATATTTAATTTTTTATATTTAAACAATGAACATACAGGATTTTTGGCTAACAAATGCAATCATTGGGCCCACTTATGCCTTCAGACCTATTAAGAATATTTATAATCCCTGGAGAGGAATGTAAGTTTTATAATTTAATTTAGTGAAGGAGTATAGAATATCAGAACCAATATTTATTCAGCAGTGAAATAAAACGGCTAGTGAAAAACTCTAAGGTAAGGAATCCTCAGTTCTTAGAGGAACTGACTGTCTCTGTTACAGTTGCAGGAAATAAGTTAGAAAAGACAATGAAAGGGTCAAATAGATTGGTCTGAAAAACAAATGCAGTGCCCTTTCTGGGAGACTATCCAAAACGAACATGGGAAATTTCAGTTAAACGTTGGAGGGTAGGGCACGTATCTGCAGATGAACAACACACCTTTATTCTTCACTTACTCTGCAACCCTTCCTTCATTCTCTGGTGCTGCGACACAAAGTGAGTTTCCATATGTACTAAAGAAACTGCTAATGTACAAGGTAAAAAGGAATAGAGAATATGCGGCATCATAATCATGCCACATAAAGAGGTACAGCCTTCTACAACCAGTCATGCTAATCCTACATAAAGAGGTACAACCTTCTACAAACAGTCATGCTAATCGAAGTTTCTTAAGAGAGGGGAATTATATACCTCCAAATAGAGTTGAAACTAATGTAGGAAGTAGCCATGTTGAGTCTACAGAGAGAGCAAAACAGGGGCACATACTTGAAGGTGAGACACATGAAGTGGGGCCAGATAATGTACAAACATAACTGAATTTGCTAACTTGAGTATAGGAAAAGCCTCAAGCATGTATTCTAAATGATCAGTTAGCAATATAATCTACGTCCCTAGAAATAAACGCAGATATGTGTAGTAATTAAGACTCGTACCTGATTTGCCTCTTGGTCTAACCAGTTGAACAGACAATATCCACATCCTGTCTGTCAGCTACACAACAGTCCCCAAAATCCCATGTGGCATTCAAGGCGATAGGGTTCATAACAAGTACCTTCTTCAAATGGCTGTCTAGGGAACACTGAGATTGGGGTTAGTCAAGTACAGGAAGTAAAACTGGAATGCAGTTAAAGATCATCCAGGACTAGGGAGTTAAGAGGTTACCTAGAATCAGTAGACTAATATGAATTGTCTTTTACTAGTAATATTTTGCCTTTGGTTTTGCTTTGGTTTACTCTAGGCTGTTGCTGTCCTCTTGCACCCATAATTCTGGTGGGTGTCTACAGTTTTCATCCAGTATTCTATGCCCCCACCATCATACCATTTCCAGAGGAAAAGTCCCTTTATATAGTGAAATGGTCTTTCTTCTGCATTCCCACCTATGTAAGATGATTGATGGAATATGATGGTCCTTAGCGTGTAAATGTAAACCAGATATGTCTCTTTCATACATTTATTTATAAATCTAGTAGAGGTAATATCTATTCTATCCATACTTTCTTCTCACATTTCTCTTTTTATTCATTTAACAAATATTGATTGATTGCCTTTTCTCGGCTATCGCACTTATGAGCAAGAGGGCATATGCATTAATTAGTTCAGTACTATAACACACCTATTTTAGAAAGAAACACCCGAGGACAGGGTTGCTAGTTTTAGTGTGAACAAATGAGTTATCGATGAAAATATAACATACATGGGTTCAAAAGATCTTCCTGTGGGAGTAGTAGCAGGCAAAAGGTAGAATTGCTCAACTCCTCCCAAAAGGCAGATGCCTACTCTACTTTAGCAAAGTTCCCAACAGTGAGATAATGAGCCAAACACAGTAGAACTTATATAACATTGACTTTTACATATTCTCATTAGTACACTGTTCTACATGAGCTAACTATACTAGTCCAAACTATGAAACCCAGAGTGCAGCATCCTTTGGAGCCCCAATCATTGTAGTGATTAATAATATTGTCTCCAGAGCCCATCTCTCTAGGTCTGAATTTTGTCTTCAGTACTGCCTATACATGTGACCTTTAGCAAATTATTTTCTCAGCCTGCCTCAGTTTCCTCACAGGTAAAATTGGGATAAGAGCAGTACATACCCACGTAATTAGGATTCTGTGAGGATTAAATCCATTAAAACAGGTAAAACATTTTGAAGAGTGCATGTTGAATAGTGTTATCTTTCTTATGATTACTCATGGTCTGAACTAGGCTGTATGTTTTTTTTTGTGAATAAGCATGTTTTAATTCTTTCTGTTCCTCACATGTGGCAGTTGATCAGAAGATGTCTGTGAAATTAGCACATCTCCCTTCATAGATTCATAAGACATTGGTTATGTCTCCTTCTTTGGATATCTGACATATTTTTGAAACTTTTAAATTCTAATACTATTTAGGGCCCCCTTTTTTTCTGCTCTACATTCTATGTAAGGAGACCTATCAGAAACTCTGAGAGAACATAGTTCACTTTGTGTGAACAAAGATTGTGTGTTTCGTGCACACCGATTCTCCCATTCTTCAGTAATTAAGACACATAAATACTTGTTTGAGACAGGCTTGAGAGAGTTCTCTGAACAATCATGTATTTCTTATATTGTGTCAAATTAAATACAAGAAAATGTGCCCATAACGAAGTGTGATATAAAAGGAGTTGTGACCTTTTATAAAATGGGATAATGAAGTGAGATTAATATTGGTGGAGGGTGCTGTTTGGACTGCCCTAGAGGCTCCAATTCTTTATCTGGAAAGTACAAATGGTATGGCAGCCCCAGCAGCTGCAGAAACTTTTCTAACATATTGCCTCCTCGGCAGAGGCAGAATGTACGAGATAAATGAGTTTCCTGAAAGCTGGAGATTCTACTTAGATAAACACCCATATATTTCAGAGTTATAAATATTTTTAATATGGATTAGATTTAGGAGTATTTGACTTGACAATGCCATTTTATGTTTAAAAACGTACTTGCTATTCTATTATCATCAGAGGCATTATGTGGTGGGTATTGGATGTTCATGTTGTCAGAGTGGCATATTATGAATCAGAGAGAATGTTTCTCTCCCCATTTTAGGAACGTAGAAAGAGAAAAATTTACACTTATATTCCTACTGGTGGGATGGGGGTTGTGTGTTTTTGTTTATGTGTATGTTTTATCACAAAAGAGTAGTTCATTGTATCTATTTGGGTAATAAAAGTCCTGTCTTTCTTCCTTAACAAGAAAGGTCACTTGGAGGATATGAAGTTGGATAGGCACTTTGATGAAAAAGAATAAAAGCATAATAGGTTTAATATGTGATAGCAGGTGGCTTCAAAGAAAAAAAAAGTTTAGAGTAAATTATAAGCACTTTGGAAAAAAATTAAATGACATACGTAAAGTTAAGATAGCAAGAAATTAGAGGGGGGAGATAAGTATTTTTGTTTAATAACTGTAAGTACAGCAGTGTCGACTATAATGTCTACCCTTAATGGATTTTCAAGGGTGACCTACATGAGCTATGGTAACAATATACAGCAGTATGTGATAAGTGAATTAAAAATAAAAATCTACAATGGGCATTATAGTTGTTGTAGATGAGAGGTATAATGTTGAATAAATTCAAGGCAACAGATTAAGAATAGAATTTAAACCTAGTTTTGATATCACAAATTAAATGTTTTAATCTCAGAGCAGGAGAGTCAAGGTCATGTACTGAAACTTCCTCCTATTTTTGAAATATTATTTGTTCTTATAACATGACCAGGCATGAGGAAGAGGGTAAAGTGGCAAGAATGTCTTTCATGTTCCATGTATGCATTATATGATAGAAGAGGGCAAGGTGGGTGGAGCAGAGGAGTGTTAGGACTTTGAGGAGGATTTAGTTATCTGTGTTCTATGAGTCAAAGCTAAATACAGGGGCTAAAAACGTAAGGAGTAATGGATTTGGGAAACATACAAGTGAGACATACAGTCCAGACTATGGAACCTCTTCAGGCAGGGGGCGGGGAGAAAGAGAAGAGGAAAACGTTCTGATACGGAAGATGAAGCAAATGTTCCCCAAATCAGGAGAAAACCAAAAGGAAGATATTCATAAACCTATGTTAATACCAGGATGATAGTAGGTTCTGAGACCTTCAGGGTTAGTTAGAACAGCTGAATATTGAATGCTGCAGTTGTGCACTGTGACATATCTCCAGTCTTCTTGGACTCTATTTTTTTGTAATTTATCTTTTCATATTGTGCTCAAAAACTTCTTTCCCTTAGCTCCCACATAAGTTCAGAAGTGTGAATTTTTGGGTATCTATCAAATATTTAGATCTGGAAAAATCACTGTTAATTATTCTAAAACTTAAGACAGTGGCAGCCACTTACAAATATTCTTGTAAATTGGTAGCTTCAAAATAAAAAAGATAAAAATATTGATCTTTAATAGGGCAATTAAGTCATTCTAACTATACATAAATAGCAGCATAATTTATCTCATTGATTGGAAGTCAACACATAGAAACACTAAAAATGTAAAACGTGACTGTCAATATCTGGAGTTGACTGCTCAGTGAGTTAAGACTCCAACGAAAGGAAGGATGAGAAATTGTTAGAAAGGAAGTTATGGTGAAAGATTTGAAAGCAATATGTCAGATTTATGACATACCAAGTCTAATAGTCTGATATCAGTGCAATGTATAAATGTGGTTTATGGTACATGACAGTTATCCTGTACTTAAAAATAGTAGATTTTTACCAACTTCCACAGCCTACTCTTCTAAGCAGCATATTTAAGATCTATCATCTATATATTCATTTGAGATATTTTTACACCTACTTTTGTTTTTATCTCTTGATGACGTATTTGGGATAAAAAGAGGCAATGTGAATTGTTAGAAAAATCACTAGAACAAGAATTAGAAGTTTGGTTCACGTTGCAGCATTTTTTTTTTGTCACCACCCATCACTCTTATCTGTAAACAAGATATTGAACTAGTAATATCTGATGTTCTGTTATATCTAAAAGGCTATAATTGCAAATATTTCACTTATAGAAAAAATGAGAACTTTTAAAAAATGTTAGCCCAAAGTGGTAACTTTTATGATCCCTATGTCGAAGATTTAGTAACTATTTCTACATTTTTCCTAGTTATCTTTCTTTTTTATTAATTTCACTTGTGTCTCTTCCTAACTATATAGATACTTAGTTTTATAAATGGTCTCCTGTATAGGTCCATAAGAGCCATGATATTAGGGCTGAAATCCTGCAATAGATCTCTTCTGGTGATTGCCAGATTTGATTTGTCAGGGGTGTCTTCCTACCTAACTCTTCAATCTGTTCTATTGAAGTAAAGGCCTTTGCAGAGAGATGATAACTGGCAGTTGGCATGCAAGGCTCACTATCTTTACATGTTCTTGTACATTTATGTTATCTCATCTCCTATCTTTCATTTCCCTTGTCTGTTTTGTGTTTTGGTGATCGAAGTCGTGTATAGCCCTATAGGTGTAACAACCACAATGGTTTGAACAGCAAAAAATACAAATAATTATTTTATTGGATCTTGTTACTTCAGTTAAAAACACATTGGGCTGATCACTGTAGACAATAATCTGCAACATTTATTGTTCCTTTTCCTGAGTGATAACATGGCTTTAGTCTTTCAGAAAGAGCTTGAATTACTTTTCTCTAAGTGTATTAATTACTATACACCCACCTGAATTAAAACTCTTTTGACACTTACTACAGTGTGAAATCTTCTATAGTTCATCTCCATCTGCTTGTAATTTTCCTATCCAAAGTTCATGCTGCTATCACCTGTGAATAAAGTACCAAGGTAGCGGGGTGTGTGTGTGTGTGTGTGTGTGTGTGTGTGTGTTTGGAGATCTGCAGAAATATTTTCAATAAAGTTACTGTCATAAAGTCAGATTGTAGATTGGAGAAAGAGAATTTATCTCTCTCTAGCAATTACTGAAGTTGGGTTACTGTTTCAGTTTTCCATGGTCTTATTAATAAGTAGTTGCCACCACTGCCAAGATTTCTTTCTGTCAATTGCCATTTTACAGAGAAATAGATTAAGTCCAGCAACTACTTTTCTACCATTAAGTGACAGTAAATAGTAGACATTGTTGCCTGTGAAATGATCCTCATTAAAATATCAACTTTCATTATTTTAATCCCTTGAGAAGCGTAATGATACTATAGGTCCACCATCACTAGTTATAGCTATAACATCAGTGACTAGTTGTAAAATAATATTTTCTACTTCAAAATTCTCTCTAGACATGACCTCCTTGACCATTGCATATAAAGAATGCACTGAACAGTAAGAACCAATCATTTGAATTTATAGCAATTAATTCCCTTCCATTTTCATCACTGTTACATTTTTATTGGTGATAGTGAATTTGGAAATTATATAATTACATAGTCTTGAATTATATAATAAACTACTCTAATAATATAGTGCAGTCATTCAATCAGAACTCTCCAGAAAACCTGAAATTCATTTATCATAGATTTCTTTCCAGCACAATTTTTATTCTTACTCTTCCTGCTTTATTCTTATTACATCATGAGTCTTGAAGGACATGCTCAAAGTCTGCAGATGGGGGAAATCCTCAGAGCATGGATTCACATAAATTGTGTAAATTTTTGGTTTGGTTTTCCATTGTTACATTTTTGTGCTGCGTGAATTTCTCTTTTAACTTGCAGTTTGAGCTACCGGAATACCTTATTGTTAACACTCAACTTATCTCTGTAAGTTTAATCTGGTTTTTATATGAAACCAAAGACAAACTAATTTTTTTTCTGAAATTGGCAGAAACTTATATTGTTCACAAAGTTCTGTGACATTTGAAGTATTCTTAAAAAATGTTAGAGTTTGCTAGGTTCTAGTTATATCAAGAAATTCTGGTCTATTTTAATACAGCCTGACCCCAGGTAGAGAATATTTTACAAATGAGCTAAGGTAACATGTAGCATACCCAGACAGAAGTAAGCCTTGTTGAAATAGAATTCTGTTAAGGCAGCTTCTTCTCTGTTATTGTCTATTCAAGACACTTAAATCTTGACTGTAACAGGACAGTCTCTTCCCATCCTAGAAGTCTGTGTGCTGTGGTGTGTGTGTGTGTGTGTGTGTGTGTGTGTAATGTGTAAGTGGAAGGGTATTGTAACTTAAGGCTTTATAAAAGCAACAAAATACTTTGTTTAAAATGGCTGAATTCACACTCTGTAAAAAGTGTTGTGCATTTTATAATATATATTTATATACATTGAACTACTATTAAAGCTGTAACCTGCTGTTTACTTTTAAATGAAGAACCAGCAAGAACACTTACCTGCACCTAAGAATAGAGTTTAGGTCTGCGTTTTTCTGAGCTATTGAATCTTTCTCGGTTTTTAAAATATATTTCTCCAAATGCTTCCAGTTGGTCTGTGTATATTAGTCTGTGTAAGTGTTTATATACAGGCAGTTGTTCTTTATTTATAATGAGCAAGTGGTAATTTGCTTGTAGTTATTTTCTTAAGCAACAATTAAATTTAGCTACTTATTACATTTTATCATCCTTGAAACTCACTGATGGGCCCTTCTATCTCCCTCTCCACTCTGCCGGTTATTGTTCCTCAATAGGAAACAGATTCTCTCAACCTTGTTTTTTGAGTTTCCAAACCCCAGGTTTTTGTAATGGTTTCCCTTTCTATTTTTGAAAGTCATTATATATTGAAAGAATTGCCAAAAATATAATTAATGAAAAGACAAAATGACATCTGACTCAAAACCTTGGTCATTGACCCATTTCCAGGCCAAGTTGAAAAAAAACATAATTAGGATAATCTTGCCACATCTGGTTCTTAATTCAGAGCCTCATCTGTGGGCTTATGAACCTATAGTGGAGGGTTGAGACCAATCGAGCTCTAATTGTGCTTTGTTAATGTAATTATTTAAATGTTTCTTTTTCTAACATATTATTTTCAATAGCCATTATATCTTTTTATGTTATGGTATAAATCGTTCTATTTTTTTCCTGTCTGCCTTTGGAAGGGATGTTAAAATTTCAAAAGGGACATAAAAACTTATTGGTTTAAAAAAAGTCCTGAATAATGTGTTACATCATCTCCCAAGCTTGAAGTTAGGTGTTTGACAGAGCTAGCACACGTCTAGTGGATAGACATTCTGTTGAACCGGAAATCATGCTGAAGACCTTCAGGAAGTCAACTTAGTGACACTAAACACCAGTTTTTCTCTATAACTCTTTTAAAAAGTAGGGGGAAGGAGTAGAAAAGAGATCAATTTTGTCCACTGAGGTAGAGACCCTTTACTGCTTGAATTGGCTTTTCCTTTATTTATTGGGAATCAGAAGCATGCCCTAGAAAGCCAGCTATGAATAAATAAAAGGGAAAAAATGCCGTATTTCTTCTTAATATCTTTTTTCACATTCTTTCTCCATCCTTTCCTCTTTTTTGTTTCTTCTTATGCCTTTCTTGTACCTCTCTTCTTGTCCATTTCTCCTTTGCTGTGCTTTTTTTTTCTTCCCTCTTTTTTTCCCCTCCCTTCCTAACCTTTTAGTGAATCCTTCTTTTATACATTATAGAAAACTTGGAGATATTACAAATAGTAGAAATACTTACAGACAGAAATTAACAAATTAATCAGATATTTCCTGTGGTACTCTACTTTTAAACACCAATAAATGAATTCTGCCTTATCCCTGGGTATTCATTATGGGATTTTCTCAGACCAGGCAACTGAAAGGATGATTTCTAAGGAAATACAGTACTCTTGCCTCACTTTAGTGGACAATAGCCCATGAGGCACCTGTTGTGCTGTTACTATTGACATCATAGCTGCCTTTGTAAAAATACTAATTATAGAGTTTTGGGAAGGAAGATAGACATCTCTAAACAAGATGCTGAAAACTGAAAAGCAAATTTGACTGGTAGTAACTCTCCACTCTGGCTGCATACTGGAAACATTTAGGGAGCTTCTTAAAATACAGATGAATGAACCCCAACCCAGAACGATCACAACAGAATAGATAGTAGGACCTAGTATTCTATTTTTAGGCAATTCCCATCCAGGAGATTCCAATGTTCAGCCATGGTTGCAAATCACTTGTATGGAGGAATTTGTAAGAGAGAAAAGGTAAACTCCATTAATTCCACAATTCTGAATTAATAAAAAATTAGAGCACCTTGTATCTCACTCAGGGTGGATTTTGTGTAGCTGTAATGCAGGTGAAATAAAGCAGCACATTGGTTCCCCCCTGTGGCCCCTAATATTCCTTTTAGAGACCCTTTGAATCTGTGCCTGAGGCTTTGGCTCAGAAACCATCGCTACCAGTGCAGCCAATGTTTAGGCACCTTCTTTCTCTCATAGTTTTTGGATATTTCTTGCTTCCAGATGTTACCCTCTTCACAATGATGGGGCCTCAGACAGTGGATTATGGTAATGAACATAAATAGATTTAGGCTGGCCAAAGGAAGTCTGCAGAGATGATGGCTATAGCTCTTCAGAGTCTTGCAGAATAAATTGGAACTTTAAAAGAAGAGAAGAAGAGGAAAAACTAAAAAAAAAAAAAAAAAAAAAAAAAAAAAAAAAATCTTTATCTGGGAGTCAAATTTAACTGGGGGTCTTGCATTCTTACTTGGTAAATCTAACAACCTTAGTCAAGGCACACGCACAAAAAATAACAACAGGGTTTACAAATGTCCAGAATGTTAGGATAATAAAAAATAAGAACTCAAAGATTAAATCTATGTGGCCCCTATTAGACAAGGCTGAAAAGTAGAGAATAATGAATTTACTTGACTTCCTTTGAAAACTCAGTACCTATGTTTCATTAATAAAAAGGAGAGTGGAGCTTCTATTTTATGTTATTTCAGGCTTATGCTTCATGAAAGAAAGTTGAATTTCTATGCCTTTCCTGTGGCAATGGAAATTCACCAAAAAAGCCTTTCCCAGGAAGGCCACAGAGTTACCAGCTTATGGCCCAAGAGATCACTGCAAAGGTAGATGCTTTTGGTTCAAACAACAGTTGCAATCCCCAGACAGTGCTCTGTGCCATGTCTGTGCTAATGTGTGAAGAAGCCTTCACAAGTATAAAAACAGTCTTTTCCACAACACAGCAGATTCCCTTTCATAAAGTAACACAAATCTACTTCTTTGCTGTAAAATCAGAGAAGTTCATAATAATTGAAAACCAGTATTGTATTTTATTTCGTGGGGAAAATAATGGGCTAGAATTGTGCTTCTTCAACCTACCTTCCCTGTGAGTAAGATTAGTCAATTCCCAAAGTCTTGTTTATAAATTAGTTAACTAACTGGTTTAATCTATTTTCTGATAACCTCTAGTGATTTCCAGTCAAATATGGCTCTTGGATGAAATCTATAATGTCAATTACTTTAACATATTTAAACAGAAGTCTATACCATTGCAGTTACTAAAAGAATTGTGGTAAGGCCAGGAATCATTCTGAGCACATTCACGGAAACAATTCCCTGTCCCCTTGGTAGGATCCTGCTATACTATTTTCCCCTTTAAATTAATCATTTGGTCAAAAGCCAGACATATACTCTGAAAATTTTGTATTATTTTAATATTCTATCCTGTAGAATGGCCATGGAACTGAAGACTAGGAAAATACAGTATGTTAAAGGAATAGGCATTTGCATTCTCTCTCAGTGTCTCAATCAATAAATATTTGATACATATATTTATTAAATTGTATTGATTGATTTCAGCAAGCATACAGGGCAGATGATTAGAACCATGCCCATTAGATACAGGCAGTCTTAGGTCAATAATGCTTGATTCTAAGATGCGGTTAGAGCCTTGGCTGGGTAATCCTAGGCAAGTCCTCTTCTGTGAAATGGGGATGACATTTCAACTTAATGATGGAGAATCGTTAGAAATGATGAATGATGATCCTATATGGAAGTTCTTTGTGAACTGCTACCTAAGTGTAATATATTGTTATCACCTCAGCGAATTAAAAAAAGTAAGGAAAACAAGGAAATAATGACACCCATATACACTAACTCTGAGAAAGGTGAAGGGGTGAGTGATGTTTCATGGTTTTAGTCCAGGTATAATCAAATTCTTGATACAGCCAAATTATATATTTGATCTTAAACTACTAGCTATGATTTATCAAAAGTTATTGGTTCTTGTAGTTTAACACTTTAAGAAGCTTATACTTGATGCTCAATCTATAAATATTAGCAAATACAGAAAAGTATGTAGAAATTAAAAATGTTAATTTGATCATCCTGACATAATGTTAATACTTTCCTATGTTTCTATTTAGTCTTTTTATCCTGTGGACCTATGCAAGCATAAATATATATTTACATTTGGTTACTATTTCTATCATATTATTTAATCTTTATGTATTATGTGTTTTTTATGGGTATGAGTGTATTTTTATAGAATTTTTAGTTTTGGTTTTATTCCACATTATCAGGAAAATTTTATTTCTAAGATTAGACATTTAATAATACATTTTTCTATTTCTTTATTGTTCAAATATTTTATTCTGATGAATTCTACTACAGTAGAGAGACCTGATAGCTTTTTGACTTCTGAGAAAACTAATTTACAAACTTATTTCAAAATTTCTTCATGTTTGCATAGCACAATATACAAAATGTGGCAAGTATTTACCGAAATGTCCTTATTGATGGGAAGTACATTGATAGAGTATAACATAACTTTATGCTGACATGTTGAGTGATACTTTCACCACCTCAGCTGTGACAGAGTTAGAAATAAACAGAATTTTCTAATATTCTAGAAGAGTGTGACAGATATGCCTTTAATCTCAGGGGAGTCAATATTGGAACTATATAAAATGGTATGAGCTTCTGTCTCCAGATTCCTAGGCCAGAAGAGATCATCAAAGGACACGGATAGAGTTTCAGTTTGCTGTGTTCTATGGAATGATTCATTGAAATAACTCCCTTGAAGGAGTCATTTGAAATAGGAGGAAAAAAAAAGATGATGTTGGAAGAAGACATGTCCTTGATCTGATAGGCAATGAAAAAAAAAATCTCTATCTCTGTGTCTACATTTATATTTATGTCATCTAATTTAAAACACTATGCAAATTTAAAGAAGTATCATTAGATAGAATAGTTTAATTCTTTTCAGTTTTTTTCAATATAGACAGATAACATGAGATACCTGAGAATATAGTGAATAATAGCAAAGGAGTTTGTAATTCAAAAGGAATGTACATTTTGAACTAAAAGAAATGGACCTGTCAAGCCATTCATATGGTGATTGCCAATCGTAAAATACAGAAACAAAATATAAACCCACATATATATCCTAAACTTTAAATGATATATTTATTTTTAAACTACCTACAATGTGAGCCAAAAGACAAATTTTTAAACTAATACCTGTGCTCTATTGTAACTGACATTTCGGCTATTCCGTCTGACAACATTCTCTAAATTTTTGGTCATTGAAAATAAACCAATATAGAATCTGATCCCTGAGGCAGAAAGTAAAAAGAATGAGTAAATCAAGCTACAAAAAAACTAGATTTAAACTCAAGTTGATTTTAGCTTAACAGAACACCCACACACACACACACACACACACACACACACACATAAACACACACAGGTTCTTTATTTGAAAGTTTTATTAAAAGATTGACATTTGTAGTACCTAGAGTGAAGAATAAAATTTTACCTACTAGAGAGATAAAATTAAAAAGCAAAAGTAAGATTCATCATCCAACAATAACCAATATGCACTATGTACTAAGACAATGATAAGAGACTTTAAGATTGACCATTTAAGGAATTTCTTCTTGAGAAAGTAACTTTTACTGAGACTTAAAAGATGAGAAGGTAACTAAACTGAGACTTAAGTGATGAAAAGAATTGAAGTACTTCTCCCATTTTCTAGAGTACCCTGTTTGTTTTCTTTATAGCATTTAACGACAAATTGTGAATATCATAATTGTTCGTCTCTGAAGTTTTTCTTTCTTCCACATAAAATGTGAGGTCTAGGAGAGCAGGGGCCACCAGCTTGAGTATGTGGAGATGATATTGGTGCAGGGGAGTCAGCGAATATAAGATAGAAGAGTAAAAATCATGCAGGAGCTACTCCAGGTGTCTAGGTGAGATCATAGTTTTTCAGACTATGTAGGCAGCATTCAGAATTCAAAGATGTAGACAGATTCAATATAATGTATTAGAGCTAAAACCAAAAGCAATTACTGATAAATAGGATGTGGTAAGTGAGAAAAAGGGAAGTAAACAGGGCATCTCCAAGTTTCCTAGCTTAAGTAATTCAGTGTGTGGTGATGCCTTCTTCTGAGGCAGTAAGATTTGAGTAGGAGACTAGTTTGGGAATGAAATCAAGAGTTCCATTTTAGACATTTTAATTGAATATGTCTATGAGTCAATCAAGTGACAATAACAAACATGTGGTTAAATATGTTTGTTGTGAGTGCCATGTTTAGGGAGACTTGACCTGGCAGTTTATTTCCACAGTTATTTGTTAAGCACCTATGTCTCAAGAAAAAAAAAAAAAAAAAATCATTTATAACTTCAAGGAGCTTTTAAAATTAGAGCAATAAATGAACATTAGAGAATTAACAAAAAATAGAAGATAAAATAGATAAAACTGGTATTCTATGATCCTGGGAATTGGTTTTAGAGGGGGTCTTTGCAAGTGAATGAAATAAATAGATATCTTGTGAACCACGTTTACAGATGAAATGTTTAAAGCCAGAGTTCCTCTACTTCTAGGTAGCCATGTCGGTTTGGAGAAAAGGAAACAGTATAAGAAGATATTTTACCATAGGGATCTGCAAGATGCAAAAGGCCTGTCCTTATCTAAATGTAAAACCTGTCATTTTCCCACTCCTGACCTTCTCTCCTATTCTGATTCTTCAGCCAAACGAAACATATTTTTCTGGGTTACCTCACACATTATAGGGAGGTACTGAGGTCAAATAAATGGAGGGACACAGGGTAGAAGCAAATTGGTGACTGTTCTTCCCCTCCCTTGTTGTCTCCCCAATCAGAAAGCCCTCTGTGTTTATGGATGTGTGGAGCTAGTGGACACGTAGTGCTCTATGAGTTTGGGATATTGTTGTTAGGTGGTTGGTGACTCCTGACCTTATTCTGTTTCTCTGAACCAGAGGAGGAAAGTTAATCCGACGACAAGGTAACATATTTTGACTGGACAAAGCTCGTGCTCTTTTATGTAGGGAATCATTAACCTGTGAAAATCACTGACGCTGGACAATATTAAGCAGATAATTTAGGAAGACTGTAAAAGGGGATTGAACATTTATATGAATATAATTAACCAAGGCCGTTTTAGAATCTAGAAATCACAGCCTGTACATCGCTAAGTCTTGATGCTGCTTACCTCTCAGAGAAGAACCAATCTGTACTGCCCACACCCACTATAGAAAATTAGCATCTTATACACTGAGCCTTATAGACTAAGCAGTCTTTGCTAAGAATGACTGGAGTTAGGAATCTCTGATTGTAAGAAATTTTCTTCCTAACCAATAAACGGATATTACCATTTATTCACTGATTGCCCCTCTCAACATTTGGAAGTTGAGGTCTCATAAACATCTATTAGCCTTTTCCAGGAAGATGATAAAAAGACTAGCTGAATTTGGAGATTATAAAATTCTAGATAAATATTATTATAATGTTTATCCTGTTCCTAGTTCTGGCCACTAAGTAGAATCCACAGAATCCTGACTAAAACAATATATTTTTTTCTGGAAAGGCAGGTTATAGGACAGCTGTGAAAGAATCTAAAACTGTTACATAGGAATATAAAAAGCACAGACATCGATTTAAAAAAAGATTTAAGGGCTATCAATTTATGAGAAACACATTTCTTAGAAGATATTTTGCTGTGTGGGGACAGGGCACATAGTTGCACTCATTCTGCCTGACCATATTTAAGCTGAGCCATTAAAGATGCTATTGCTTCATCCAGCTGTTTTAGGACAATTAGCCATGTGACAGCCAGACGGGAGAGTAAGATAGCAACAGCCATTTCAGCACAGGCATGTGTCTTTGCTTCATTGAAAATAAAGGGGCAAAAACAAGGCCAAGTGAACAATGCTAGTAGAACACATTAAGTTATCTTCCTTCAGTGTTGTTCATTAGTTTGACTGCAATCTAAATCATCTTCCATCAGAGACAAGAGAGTGACAAGTCTTGACTGTTTTAATATTGTTTAAAGATTGATTAATTGAGTATCCTAGGTAATTTGAATTTAAATTAGTAAAAGTAATGATCCTTAATTTTTAAAGTTCTTGATGAATCACAAACTCTCATTAGCTTTAAAAAATTAGGGTTGAAGGTGAAAGTCTTTAGAAAACTGCTAAATAAATATTATTTTGCAGTGTTACTTCACCAGAGTTGAAATAAAAGTTATTATTCAAATGTTTATTTTGCTTTAAAATACCATACAGGCAAATATGTATTTTTAATTTCGGTTTCATCGTTAAATGAAAGTTCAACTCCAGGACACCCTGAAGAACAAGGGTGTGGTGGGTTTCTTTCTCATTGCCATTTCCCCGACTGGCACGTCCCCAAATTGACCCTACATGATGACTCCTTGTCCTGTGCCTTTTAAGATTTTCATCAAGGCTAACAAAGAAAAAGCCCTTTATAAGTTTCTGCTCTAGCCATATGAGCACTTTGTAATAGATGTGGAAAGGCAGCAGCCCATCTCACTAGACATCGACAAGGCAGTAAATAAATTTTCCACTCTGGGCCTCTGCCAAAAGCAGTCATCATTCTGCAGTCCCTGCTCTCCTGGCCAAGGAAAGTCACACAGAGCATTAGTCTCAGTCTCTAGATTATTGTACAGGGAGGGCAAAGAAAGTAGAAGAAGGAGAGGAGGGTGTAAGTAACCTTGAGCCTGGAAAGTCACCCCTGAAGGGTGAGGAAGGAGGGTAGGGAAAGTTAGAAAGGATTCTCTAACTTCAGTATCTGTTTGTCAGACTGCACTGCAGAATTTTCAAAATGGTATTCCACAATCACTTTGGATTGGATGTATTTTTCAGCCTTTTAAATACTATGCATTTTATGATTTGTCTCTCATATATTTCAGTTTTTACTCTGTTTTTTCAGTCTTAGTAATACTTCCATTTCTTATAAACTAGTTCTCAAGCTTTCTCTGAAGGTTTGATCTGCCCTACCAGCCCAGACCTTTAATTTTTTTCTTAATTAATTTTTCCCCTATGTTTTTCCCTGAGGATGTAAAGAATTCAGTCTTGCTTTCTGAGACTAGGAAGAGTAGATTTGTAAAGCATGCGGTCTCAGTGTGTGAAGTGATTGGCATTTTTATCCTCTAGTCAAATCAGCTTCAGTGATTGTGTAATATATAATATGGCTGTAGCACTTTTAATGCATGCAGACATTAATATCACTGATGGACTCATCAGGCACAGAAAAGTCAAAATCCTCAGCCCTGGATTTTGCCTTGTATGCCTTGGGTGAAGGGCTTCTCTTGCCTCGAAACCAAGTTTTATAGAATATGGATATGGATCATCAAATGAGATTTTTTACAGTACAGTAAAGTGTAAATCTAATTGAAGCCAGAGCAAAAAAACAAAAACAAAAAACAAAAAAACAAACAAACAAACAAATACTGTAGCACAAAAGTGGTTTCAGGCAAGAAATAAAAGAGCCACCCTGGGTATGTTCATAAAGTGCTAGCCAGCCATGAGACCGTTAGGATCAGGGAGCCCCAGGGCATCACAGTTGTACAGAAATGCTCAGGTGATGCCCAAGGGCATTTAATTACATTATTCTAATTTGTATTATTAATGACAATATTAAAGCACAGGCAAGCAGTTTGGTGGAAAATTTAGAAGAATCAAAGATGACATAAATATTTATTTTCCCTCATCTTGTCATTTTGCAAAAACACATACAGCCAGCCATTCACTTAATCACAGGCCCATACCCCAGTCTTCATTAACCACAGATAGGGCAACATGCCCTTAGGAACAGGACTCAGCAGATATTTGCATCTTGGCTTCCTCACTCACTTCCCTGCAGAGTAGTTATTCTGCCAGGTTGAGAATATTGCCCCTGATGTTTGGTGTCTCTTAAAATCAAGCCTATCCATGTAGGTTGAGTGAAGGAGCCAGGGAGAGACATCTACCTGTTTTTGGCACTTCTTCCTCCATGCTCAAGGAGAATCTCAATACATACTAGAATGAATAAATGAATGATAAATTAAGCAAATATATAAATGAACTGTAAAGTCATTGGCTGGAGGAACTTTTCTAAAAAAAAAAAAAAATTTTGCATAACTCTCACATGAATAAATGTAGGCCAGGGCCAGGCTACCATTCAAAAAGCTGAGTTCAGGTTTTCTGCTTTTCCTTTCCAGTCAGATAAATGAATTGGGCAAGTGGTCCTTGAGAGGTCCCGAGAAACACCAAGTTAAAATAATTTGATTTCTGTGGTGTAACTTGGCCAATATTTTTTAATGTGGTGAATAAGACATTTGACATTAAAACAGATCTTCTCTATATTTCACTAAAAAAGGGTATCTCTTATAAAATTGCAGCTGGGAAGGGAAAAAGAGAGGAAGATAAGCCTGTAGCAGGAAGGGAAGAATCCTTGTCTCACTGTTAGTGTTGGGTTTTCATAAGGAGACTGCTTCATAATGGCACAAGTGGAAAGCAACCAGAAACCAACCCTAAATCTCAGCTTGATTTCAGAATGGAATAGTAAATGCTTTCTAATAGTCTAAAAAGAGAACTAAGCCTTTATATTTTTCTCTTTCTTTCTTTCTTTTCTTTTCTCTCTCTCTCCTTCCTTCCTTCCTTCCTTCCTTCCTTCCTTCCTTCCTTCCTTCCTTCCTTCCTTCCTTCCTTTCTTTCTTTCTTTCTTTCTTTCTTTCTTTCTTTCTTTCTTTCTTTCTTTCTTTCTTTCTTTCTTTCTTTCTTTCTTTCTTTCATTCTTTCAGACAGAGTCACTCTGTCACCCAGGCTGGAGTGCAGTGGCATAATCTCAGCTCACTGCAACCTCTGCCTCCCGGGTTCAAGCAATTCTCCTGCCTCAGCCTTCCAAGTAGCTGGGACTACAGGCACCCACAGCCATGTCTGGCTAACTTTTTGTATTTTTAGTAGAGACAAGGTTTCATTATGTTGGCCAGACTGGTCTTGAACTCCTGACCTCATGATCCACCCGCCTCAGCCTCCCAAAGTGCTGGGATTACAGGTGTGAGCCACCATGCCAGGCCAAGTCCTTATATTTTTCAAAAAACCTTGACACTACAGGATATTAAGAAAATTACATTCACTGTGATAAATTAGCTCATCCTTGGTTTGTGCCTGAAAAAATATTTGAAGTGATAAAAAGAGATAGAAAGGAAAAATATCAGAGAGTTAAGACAAGAGTGAGCAAGAAAGAGTAAAGTTGAAAAGGAAAATAAGGAAAGAAATAAGAGCAAATTAGAGAAACAACATATTATTACTGTCTAAAAGAGAAAGGCTGAAAAGTGTGGAAAGAATAATGTGAAGGAGATGGAGGCTATTTTTGTTATAGAAACTCAAAGAAGTGGAGATGAACATGAAGATGAATGAGCAGAGAAATGTGTTTAGACAGGTAAAAAGGAAAAATAATAACAACAAAAGAATATCTTAGTGCATACTCTGGGCCAGGTCTGAGTGTAAGCACCTTATATATGTAGCTATTTATTTAACACTCAAAACGAGCCCATTATAATAGTAATGGATCCTATTATCCAGATTTCAGAGGTAAGGAAACCAAAATAAAAAACAAAACAAAACAAAACAGAAAACAAGTTAACCAATTTGCTAGGATCACAAGTTGGAGGAAAAGTTGGGGTTAAAACCCAGAGGGTCTGTTTTCAGAACCTGTACTGTGGAATACTGTATTATTCCACCTCCCATGATATAAGCAAGAAGAGGAACAGAGACAAGGACAGAACAAGGGAAATACAAGGACTTTATGTTTGGTTTTGATAGAAAAAATATGTTATTAGGCTTGAAATGAATGCCATCAGCCCTCAGCAGCCTTGCAGCAGAAAGCAGAGGCTTAGTCTGTTAGCGGCAGTGAGGGAAATGGATAAATAATTGATTAGGCACAGCGTGCTCTGTGTGTGCAGATCTATAGAGAGGAGAGGGGTCCAAGAGGCAGAGCCAGATGGCGAGCTGTAATGTGCCCATATTAATAGATGTCTTCATTAGATGACATATTTGCAGGAGTCCAGGATGAGTGCCTTTCAGCCTTTGCCAGACACAGACAAGGTCTAGAGATGAAGGTGACATTACGTGGAAGACAATGGAAGTGGCAGGTCCGGTGCAAAGGAAATGGAGACATAGAGGTTTCCTTGTTGCAGTAAGAGAAATAGCTTACATTACAAAGGCAGTCACTACTCTCTTTGTGAATCCATCTCCGAGTATGTGACTTAATAAAGGCTCTCCTATCCACCTCCACCTCCATTCTGTATTTCTGATACAAATCTCTACTACTCACTGTATTTTTGTTCTCAAGTGCATCACTACTTTCCATTTTCTCTACCAATTACAGCTTCTCCCTTCTCTGTTCTCCCATGGCTTTCCATTAAATGCCCTTATCACACTTCTTCCTGGACACCGACTGCCTAGCCACATTCTCCTTCACTTTCTTTGATAATATTATTGTCCTTGGTAGCAATTGCTAGTAGACTGGTCTTATATTGACAGACAGCTGATGGTCAGCTCAAAATTGTTAAGCAAATGTTAAGTCTGAAACTTTTATAGTATATATGAAATAATATTGGTAACTTTCAACTTAAATACCCTTGAAATGTTTTCTGAACAGATGTTAAATATTTCAAGGGCTTTGGCTCTCTGGACTCTTTATATATGCAGAGACACATACACATATTGCCCCTCCAGAGATTAAAAAGTTTGTCATAATTAGAATTCTACATAGGCCAAAAGAGAAAAATTTGGCAGAATAGTTTTTGATTTGTATGACTATTATCAGACTATTACAATAATGCATGTAATTACTGCTCCAGATTTCCCCCACACTCCAGGAAAAAAATATGTCACCATGTGGAACACAGTATCAAACTTCTAGAATATTGATAATGGCACATAATTTATTGAGCACCCAAAAACTACCGAGTATAATGCTGGTACTGTAGGTCATGGAATTTAGAAAATTATGTCAAGTAGCTTAAGCTGCAGAAGAAAATGGGATGCATCATTAAAACTAAATGAAAGACTCTTTAGATTGGCAGCCTAATTCTAAGTCTGCACTATTAAGGAGAGTTATTTGCATCATAGGGCTAGGATAAAAATACTTTCACTCTTGGCTAAACCTTGGTTAGTTTCCAGCACGCTTTCCAGCTTACACAGAGTTCTTTATGTCCACATTGCCAACATAATTGGAGCCAGACATTCAGAGTCAGTGTGGAAGTGGGCAGGATCTGCCCCTTGCTTCTGCCAAGGGAGCATCATCAAGATCGAGTTTGCTCTCTGCACAGGATCACACTTTCCTGGGCATTGTCCTAACGTCAGGTCTCAGTGTACCCATGGATTAGAGGTTAGAGGCAATCAGCAACAGACGTGTACCTAATGTTATTCATCCGAAGTTTAAGATGGACATGAGATTTTTACCTGATGTCCTCTAATTATTCAGATCATAGTTTTGTAAAAGACTTCATCTTGTTGATAATAGGACTCAAAATTCCCTAGCAAGTTTGACTTAAATAGAAGCCACTGGAAGGAGATTGGTGTCTATGTTTTGTACCTTTTTCAGCCCAAGTTTTCAGTGAACCTCAAGGTTCACTATTTGCATTTTATTTGCAGAGTGGTTTTGAAAATAGCTGCAGATAACTTTTGTAGCCACCTACAATGGCTTAAATTAGGAATGAATTTTGACTCTACTTAACATTTTCATTTATAAATAATTGCTTTAGAATGTGTCATGTATTTTTTCCCCTGAATTGTAGCTGTTGATTCACCTAAACTATTTACACACGACTTGTGGCAGTCACTGTCAGGCATGGAATTCCTCTTTTCCCCTTGAGACTGTTCATTTGTATGTTTGGATTAAGATCTATTCTGGCCTCAAAAATTAACAAGATGAAAAAGAACTGTAAAAAGACTTTGATAACTTGAGAACTTGGTTGGCAAATACCAGGCTTCATTTTTGCCACAAATATTTTGTACCTATTACGAAACCTCTTGCCCAAATTCTGCCTTACATTTCCTCCATCTGCTAGATAGGTTCTTGGTGGTCTTGAGAGAAAAAACAGAGTGGTGGGGCGTGCTGGTTTCCGAGTCAAGAGTGCTTGGGCTAAAATTCCAGCTCTGCAACTTTCTAGCTCTGGGAATTAACAAATCCATGTGAACCCATCTCCTCATCTGTAAACTAGAGTTAACGATATCACCTCCTCTTAGAGTCATGGTAAGGATTAAATGAAATAATATATATGAAGCACTTAACTTGCCTGGTGCACAGAATTAATTAAATGAATATTAGTTGTTATTAATATTGCCATTTTCTCCAAGTGTTTGCTTTCTGTTGTATGAACTCCTATCCTCCAATATTCAAACAAAAGATGTTTCTTAAATACCTACATGTGTCGAGACTACGACAAGCTCTGGACTTGTTTCCTTGGCTAAATATATTCTTCATTTGCAATAGTTTAAAAAATAAATACCAATAATTGTTATGTCTTTTGATAAAATTTGGTGCAAAATTCTTTTCCTTCCATTCCTGAAAGGTTTCAGAAAGACCTTAACAAATGCTTACACAACTTACTTAGAAGTTTATTTTGAGATCTTCTTCTCCAAGGTCATCATTTGGTATTTTACAAAAGAACAAGATATTTAGATCATATGCTGTTTCTTCTCTCTTGCTTGTTAAAAAAGAGTCAAACAACCAGCTAATCACTGAATGCTAATGCATCTCTAACTCACAGCAGTGAACATATCTCTATAATTAAGTTAACTGAATAAGAAATGATTTCTACAAACATGCTAATTGGCTAAAATTTCCAGGTAAAAGCCAATTCTCCAAGAAATTGTTGAACTATGAAATTGTTGTCAGGTAAATATTTTGGTGGTGTATAAAAATTCATCTCTGGTAAATATTTTATTAATATGTTATAGTTTGTGGATGACAGTACCACATGCAAATATTTACCTGTCAAAATACCTGACAGGTAAATATTAATATGCCTGAATAACTGTAAGTTAGCTTTGACTAAAACAAAAATAAAAACAAACAAAAGGTGCCAGAGGCAATAGCTTCTTAAATATCAAAATATAGAATATTCAAAAGTTATGGGAAATGTGACAATAGTGTAATCCAACTAAAATAAGCTATTTGTAGACTGTAGGGAAGTGCTTAAATTAAGACATCGCAAGTCAGAAGAGGGAGTTATGATAATAAATCCAAGAGACCAGAGGATAGCAGACTTAATACCAGTTATTAACATCCAGTGAATATTAACATTTGGTGAATAGGTGAATAGGTGAAAGGGTGGACAAGGCCAAGTATAAATTTATTTTTGATGTGATAAGAACATGAATGACAAAAGACAACAATTTTATCAAACCAGTCTAAACTTGCTGGATAATTTCTTTGGAAATTAGTTCTTGTAGACATAACTATAAGAACTATTACGCCTCTATTTTAGAATTAAGTAGGCTGTGTTGCAAGGTTTATAATTTTTAAATTAATTCATTTTCATTTAAACATTAGCATGGGATTAGAAGCTTATTGAGACAAAATGGACACCGTTTGAAAGAAGGAGGGCCAAGCAGTGCTACACGGGGTTAGTTGGCAGTATCGTTATGATGATTTATCTGTCAATGATTTACGTGGTGCAGGACAGGCAGTTTGTGACAGCACAGTCTCTGATTTAGAGGTTTTCAATCTAGGTTAGACAAAACTGCAGTATAACATTTATCAGCTGATGTCAACTCTGAAATGCAAAGTTTATTGGCATTTATACCTCTAGGTTTGGGGAGGAGATAGAAGTAAAAAACTTGTAAAGGAGAAAAGCCTTGGGCAATGGGCCAAAGGAGCATAGTGGTAGGGGAAAGGAGGTCAGAGAGGGGGCAGAAAGCACCGGAAGTAGCTCAAACAAAGTGAGCTCCTCTGCCCAAAGCAGCACCTCTCTACCTGCTATTCACTGTTTTCCTGACTCTAGAGAGAAGATACTGGGAAATTCACACTTGGTAAACAAGGTCACTGAAGCCCTGAAAACTTTAATATGAAGTTTGCTGGCCATGATGATTGATAGGTACACATTAATAAACGTGTATTTGAAAGACAGTGAAAAGATCTTTGCTTACCTTTCAGAGGTGCCACTCTCATGCTAGCAAATCAAGCTGAAACAATCACCAGAAAGAGTAAATGCAGCAAAATACTAACAGATGATATTTATGGAACATTTGATGTGGGCCAGGTGCTCAGCAAAGCTCTCTATCACACCTTTAATCTTCACAACAAACTCCAACGGAAACACTATTATTATTGCCATTTTGCAAACAAAGAAAGTGAGACATGGAGAGGTTGGGTGATTTTTTTATTTTTTTATTTTATTTTATTTTTTTTTTTTGCTACATTTGCACCCTGGTGGTTTCAAAGCAAAGACAAGCCTCATTGAGAATAATGCTCTGATGCACAGGAATGATGTTTTTATTTCTTTTCTATTAAACTGTCTTTCCAAAAAAGAACTTTTAAAAATATACAATGAGGAGACAACTTTAAATTTAAATGTGAAACAAGCAAAGATGAAACAGAAAATGGACAAATTGAAACAGGAAAAATGGTAAAAATAGGAATTACACACAAGTCTGGTTGGAGTTCCTAGAGGAAGGTTCTATTTCTCCAGAGTGTTCTGGAAGCAGAGTTGCTTACCTAAAACCAGTGCACTGTTCTCATACCTAGCAATGCTGACCCAGGCTGTAGGCTGTAGACTGTAATACCTCCTTGTTTGGGGGACTTAATTACTTGTTTCCAGGCATAGAAACGAAGATGCATTAACTGTGTCATTCAAAGACAGTCATAAGGCCAGTGTGGGGACAATAAAGGTAAAAATGTATGGTGCTTTTTAGGTTATAAGCAAGCCAAAGAGGAACTATGCTGAGAATACCCACAAAGCACTTAAGAGATATTCAAATTACATTTGTGTGACTGTTTCTTCTATGGGAATCAAGTATTCATTGCTATGTCTCCAGCGTTTCATACAGTAAATGAATGCCATTGTAGGAATCTGATAGATACTCATTTAACTAAACCAAAAAAGATCAAAGAGAAATGTTGAATTCTTGGCAAAAATATTTAAGCAATGGAGACAGTAAGAAATAGGTGCGTTTGTGGAAAAGTCCCTGGGGAATGCTCTGAGGTGCAGGCACACAGGTGTTGGGAAAAATCACAAAGAGATTAAGGAATTATGTAAAAGAAAACACGATTTACACCAGGTGCAGTGGTTCACACTGGTAATCCCAGCACTTTCAGAGGCTGAGGCAAGAGGATTACTTGAGCACAGGAGTGTAAGACCAGCCTGTGCAACACAGCAAGACCCTGTCTCTGCAAAGTAATAAAAACAAAAATTAGCTCAGTGTGGTGGCAAACACCTGTAGTCCTAGCTACTCAGAAGGCTGAGGCAGGAGGATCATTTGAATACAGGAGTTCGAGGCTGTAATCGGCTATAATCGTGCCACTGCACTTCAGTCTGGGTGACAGAGTGAGACCCTGTCAAGCAAGCAAGAAGGGAAGGGAAGAGAAGGGGAGGGGAGGAGAGGGGAATTAAAACTTAAGAGGACAACTTAGTAATGCTTATGGGGAACATTGAAAAATCATACTCTCTTAATCTTTGAACGGATGAGGACATATCCCAGAAATAATGGGGAGACATCTGGAGACAGGAGACTAAAAACAGGAAAAGACTGCACATTTTTAGTGTGATGTGACACCCAAAAGACTAATGTTATTTTTGAATGCAGTCTATTTAGAGCATTTCGTCAAGGAATAGAGGGTGACAGTTCCACTCTCAATGACATTCATGAGACCTATTCTAGAATGCCCTGTTCCGTTTGGTTTGTCTGACTACCAAAAATAAGTAGACAGATTGGAAGGAGTCCAAAGAAGAGTTTCACAATTGATTAGGGAAAAGAAGCTGACTTATGGGAAAAGTTTGAAAGAATTATGTCTATACAGGAGGGTGTGTGTATATATGTTACAAAGCCATAAATGCCTATTGGAGGAAGAAATAATTCACTGAGATTAAAAGGCTACAGGTTGAACTGTACAGTGAAATGGGTTTTGAAAAGAGAATTTGGATTACATATTGGATGGAAATTACTTGGTGGTTAACGGCATCTAGATGGCATTGATTTGGAAGTAGTGCGTGCCCTGATGTGAAATGCTGAAACATGTCTCCACACACATTCAAGAGAGGAATGGAGGCAAAATAGGAGGTGAAGGGATTTGATGTCACTTTAGACACTTTCCATCTCAAATCCATCACATTCCACATTGTAGCTGTGTGTACCATATGCATGTATTACACTTAATTCAAATGTAAGCTGTTTTAATCCTGTATGTATTAAGATACTTAATCCCTTCCCCCTCTTATGAATACCCTTTATGGGAAGCTAAGGTGATTGTAAAACAGTGTTTACCACACTATCTAGAAATACTCCCCATTCTTAAAATGGTTGTGAAAATAACTCAACTATCTAACAAATTCAAAATAATATTAGCTAAGAAGTTATGAAGACATTATGATTGCATTTATGGTAAATGTGTGTACAGAGTGTTGTATAGATACTTTGCAAAGAGCCGTTGCATGTATTTCTCGAAGAACTTGAAGCACCTCATTCCTTTTCTTAGATTGTCCTCTCCATTTGCTTATAATAGGCCTCCATCTCACAATATTGAGACTTTTAAGAAAAGTAATTTTAAATTTAGCAAGGGAGGTAGATGGCCTAAAGGTTACGGAAAAAGAAAAAATAAAAAATGAGCACAAACAGTAATAAGATACGAGAGTCAGGGTTTAGTAATGAAGTTCACAATCAATTTTACAAGTTAAGGACAATAATGCTCTTATTTGCCTTTACACACTCATCACTGATACTTATAGACCATACAAACATAATAGCTTGTATTCTAGAAAAGTTCTTTTGTATTTTTTTAAACTATCCAATTTTAAAAACTCTTAATCTTATCAGAGAATTGACAGTTAAAATAAAAATGTTCCATTGCTTTATTTCCTCTTCTGGGCATATAATCAAAATGCCATCTTTTCCCACCCTTTTCATTGCCCTTTGCTGAACTATTCTTTCTATGTATATTAAAATTATTAACCCCCACATAAAAATAAAAAAAGCCAAAAAGGAATAGGGTTCCTCCAGCAAAGCCATATAGTGCTCATACTGATTGAAAACGAGGCATGGAGGTTGAGTTTTCTGTTTTGCTGTAGATCCCTATGGAAATTTCAGTGGTTTAGGAAAAAGCCCAAAAGGTGGCTCAGAGTTTAACAGCTGTAATCTTAAGTTGAATTTCTGGTAAAGATACAACTATGTATGATATATTATGGTTTTAGTAAACTTGAAGGAATTTGGGGCTAATATGTGTTTTGCCAATTTCTGTTCAGTTATCATCTATTCAATCAGTTTATATGTTTCCTTTGTGTACTAGCGCTGAATCAAGTTTTGTGGGGATACCGTGAGGTAGACTTGTGCTCTATCCTTCACTAATCGCAGTATGTTTGGGGAAAAGAAACTAGAACAATTAAAGTAAATCAAGGGTAATATATTGCAGCAGAAATTGCTAATGGAAAATGCAATATTAAGGAAAAATGGACACATTCAAGTTTCTTACAGAAAGTCCCCAAGGAAAAATGGTGAACTACTGTGATTTAAGGTGGGAAAGTAGCCATAGGAGTAAAAACATGATGGTGAAAACACATGGGGGAATATGGAAGAGACCATGATGGCCAGTGAGAAGGGTCATCTTGAGGAGCAATAGCATAGGTTCCAAGTAAATAGCAGAACCCCATTATTAGGTATTCTTTACTAGATTGTCTTTGTCTCTTTGTTGACAACAAATATTCTCATCCACTCCTGTTTCTTTTTTCCTTTGAAGCAGCTTGTCCCTGGGCATATGTGAAACTGCCTCATAGCTTTAATACTATAATAGTATAACAAATATTTCATTCTTTTTTGGAAAGGGTTCTCATTATAATAAAAGCCAATCTGCACCCCATAAAGCTCAAAATCTTCGAAAAAGTAGATATTAAAAGCATCCAGTGGATGAGAGAATACTATAATCTTACTTTGACTTTTACCCACACCCCCAAAGATAGAGCCTCCCTCTCAATGCCAATAGCACTAAACTCCTTTCAACATTGAGTGGGTACCTACTTGTTTTGCTTTGCCATTTAATTGGTCTTTGAGTTTTTCTTCTCAATTGGATATAAAGTTTTGAAGACTGAAATAGGTTTTACAAAAGTTAAATACACAGCAGATATCATAAAACATATGTTTAATTAATAGATTTATGAGATTATGTTTTGCTTCCTTTTTTGTGGATGAGGCAGGCATAATTGTCACCTCTAGAGGCAATGTGGATGGGCAAACTTCATTCCATTTCATACAAATGCACAGGAATCAACCATATATTGACTTGCTTCACTGAAGTATTTCCTATGATGACTTTGACTTTGTCCTGACAACCCTACTAAAGCTAGTCTGTGAAAGCCAGGAACAAGGTGTCTTATTTCCTTTGTAGAGAGTAATAAATGATGTTCACTAGCACACTGCGTTGCATACAAGAAATGTTCAAGAAATGGCAAGCATGATGATGATCTTTTCCTATCTCAGGGAAAAAAATCAAAGAAAGTAAATCTTTTGGTTGATTATGCTATCTTTAATGCTTTTATAGATTTTATTTCTTTCAATCCCTCTGTCATCTTCTGATGCATGGTTTAGATACACTCTTTGAAGCAGCTCGTTCATGGGCATATGTGAAATTACCTTGTGCCTTCAATATTGCTATGATAAACATTTCACTTTTCTCTAGCTTTGAATTCCTTTTGGCATATAGATTTCTCCTTTTCCTGAGTCATAATATTGTTATAGAGTCAACAAACATTTGTACACACTCTTCTTCATTTCTCCGCATATGTGTAATAAAGCCCAGTTTTTATCTCAGCTACGAGAAGCCCGAGTGACCCTGAATCAGCTTCATACGATATAAAGTTCATCAGGTTTAAAATGGAAGCTTTTCCTCTTTCCTTTACTACAAACATTCCTTCTGTCACATCACCCAGAGATGGTTAAAAAGTTGTTGCACTTGCTCACTGCATGTAATACAAACTGTCACCTTTAACTGCAGTACTTTTCTTTTGAATTAGGAAAGAATTTGTCAATGAATCATGGAAGATTTGGGTATTTATTGTGACCTGGGAGTAACTAGAAAAATATACAATTATATACCTAGGAAGGTATCTATATGAGAAAATAATTTTTTAAAAAAAGAAATAAAATATTTATGTTCTTGGAGCAAAGGAATATAATTTCAGTGACATTGTTGCTATTTCATTGTTCACCTCATGCCTTGACTGACAGATGAAACAGTCTCTTGTCAATTTGAAGTGGCTCCTCATCTGGAAAATTTCCCTTTGCAGTGAAATCTCTGGCAGGTTTCTTCAGTTGCCTTGGTGGGAAGGAAGCAAGCAAGATTACAGAGAGACAGAAATACCTCCCATTCCTTCAGCTCTTCACTTGAGTTATTTTTCTTGTATTTTCTGTTTTTCTCTTTGGTGGTATTGATACTGTATTTTTTTCTTACTACTAAGTGATATTCAGTTTCTGAAAAGCAGTTAAAATGAGCCCACTACACATTCATACGATATACAAAGAGAAGAAGATTGTAAAGAGGGTTAGACACTGAAGAAATCTTTTTCTTTAGCATAAATAATGCCTTTGTAGTAAGTAAAATTTATTTCAGGTATTTGTCTTCATTTTTGTGACCATAAAATTCTCTATGATTTTATCACCATACAATGTATTCCTGGAGCAGGAGGTTCTGAACAGAATTTTAACTTTTCATTCCTAATGTTACTTAACCAAATGGTGTCTCACAAATTTCTACATAAGAGGCATTTGTGAGTGGCAGTCTCATTAGTAGAAGGGAGTGGAATGCTAAGACACTGGCCTTGAAGCTGAAATGTGCATGGGTTACATACCGTTTTCACTGAGATTCTGTGTTTCAGAGAAATGGGATGGATGTGGCCATGATAGAGAAGCAAAATAAAGTCACTGGGAGGAGTCTAAAAATACCTTATTTCTTCCAGCAAATAAGGCTACATGTGTTTCAAAAGGTCCGCAGGGACAGGGCAACACCCGCCTCTTAAAGTAGGGACCCTATGCTTAAGTATCATTTAGGGCAAGTTAATTACTTTTCAATTAAGAATTTGGCTTAGATTATGGAATCAGTAGCAGCTACATAGTTTATTATAAGGACTTAGTTGGAAATAAATGAGAAAAAATTGTAATTATCTTGAACATCCAAGAGGAACTGTATATTGCTTAATACATCCCCAAAACAGATTTTTGTAGCCTAGCTACATTGCTGTTGGTGGATAGTTTTCTGACTGTAACAGTGGCTTCAAAAATATAGTCGTTAAAATGGTTCAAACACTTTTTCTAGCCAGGAAAATGCTACAAAAAAGTGGGTCTTTTCTAGAATGTCATTAACGGATACTGACAAATAGTGGAATGCCAGTACAAACTGTACCTGGTAAGCTCAATTCGACACTGGGAGACTGAATGCACTTTTTAAATTCCTCTATCATCACTGCAATACGCACAGCTCATATTTTTCTCCAGAGAACTGCTTGCCAGGCTCATTTGCTTGTACTGCTATACTGCTTTTTTGATCTCTAACATAAGAATTACTTAATGTACATATAAAACTATAAGATCTTCCCGACTTTATCTCATTAATCTTCTTAACTAAACAAAACCAATTTGCCTTCTTGATTCACCTTTATCCCTCAATCAAGAGCTTGTTTTCTTACCTTCAGCTCTTTTCCCTTAGTTCAACCTTAGTAGACTCGACTGTCACTCCTCATTCCCCTATGCTGTCTATGTACCACTGCTGCCAGTTGCATAGTTGAGAACAGAGTTCTTACATGTTTACTGACACAAAAAAGGCCAGATCTTTTTGTTTTTAATTTAGCAGATGTTGAGATTAGAAACATGTCACCTTTGCCATGCCACTTTTTTTTTTTTTTTTTGAAACGGAGTCACTCTCTGTCGCCCAGGCTGGAGTGCAGTGGCGCGATCTTGGCTCACTGTAAGCTCTGCCTCCCGGGTTCATGCCATTCTCCTGCCTCAGTCTCCCGAGTAGCTGGGACTGCAGGCCCCCGCCACCAAGCCTGGCTAATTTTTTTTTTTTTTTCCAATAGAGACGGGGTTTCACTGTGTTAGCCAGGATGGTCTCGATCTCCTGACTTCATGATCCGTCTGCCTCGACCTCCCAAAGTGCTGGGATTGCCATGCTACTTTATTATTAGTAGTCTGCTCTCATAAGGGGAATGTTACCATATAGGACTCACCAGTTCTCCTTATGAGCCTTCCTTGCCTCCAGGTAATATCCAATCATGGAAACAAAACATAAAATTATAAAAGAGCCAGAAGTCTTGGCGGCAGTTTTCCCAGAGAAATCCTGAGAGTGAATAAAGGTAGTCAGTCCTGACCCCGTTTCAATTCTTTCCAATAGAAAAGCACAGCCCTACGACTTTTCATGATAATTGCTTGTGCTCTCTGCTCACATTTGTTTTCAGGGGGAAACGTGGAAATCCGGCCCAGTTACTGAAGCCCTCATTTTATGTACTCCGTATTTTCTTACCTGTATTTTTCCTAGCCAACTGTGCTGTTTTAACCTAAAAAGATCACTAACACAGGAATGAAGACATCCTTAGAGAAATCACAATCATTATCTTCTCGATTCATTTTCTTCTCCCTGCGATGGGCTACTTTGGTCAGAGTTCGGGGGCTGGAAGGGACATTTACCCTGGAAAATGGAGAAATGCAAAAACCGTGTTGAAGAATCAGCAATATCCCATAAAGGTGCAAATGAAATTTTATTGAGAGAGCATATAAACCCAAGGTCTGTGTGAAAAATAAAGAGAAGTGGGAAGAAAACTTGTGCAGGTCTACTCAGCAAGAATATGTAAGGATTTATCAGAGCTCATATGGATTCTTTCTGCAATTCAATAATACTGTCCACTTCTATTCTGAGCACATCTGAACTCTTGGGTGCAATGAAAACAGGGGAATCATTCCTTCCCTTCGTTGATAGAATTTTCATGTACTCTTAGTCTGCCTACTAACGTGAATATTCCATTTACAATATTTATTCCTTTTTCTCTGTCTGTAAATTCTTCACTGCATACACAAAAGTAACTTAAGGATTTTATTTTTATTATTAATTAGGTGTAAATCACTGACTATCATAACTCAGGGTAAAACTTCTCTTCAGAGTCTCTTCCGCCAGTTAGTAATATATCTGCCATATTTTGTCTCCTTAATCATAGTGAAACTAATTTGAATTTTTCTCATGAATTATTTATTTGTTTTCCTTAGTAGAATGTAAGCTTCATAAAGACATGACATTTGCTCACTGCTCTGCTTTTGACTCCCACTCTTTGCCAAAACAATGCTGGCACCTAATAGGCACTTCATGATGGAATGACAAGGGATGCATCCATTAATCAATTAATTAGATACTGTTAGATCTTCCTAGTCAAAGAAAAATCATACTTTACATAATTTTCTGAAATTCTCAGTGTAGCAGTTCTGCAACTTTTTATGTATTTTGTTTTTATACCTTTTTAAGTATTTTTTCCGATTAAGACCTAATTGAATTTGGGTATATCTAGTTTATTCACTTAATTTCAAATAAAGTCTTATCCCTATTTGTCGAATTCCTGTAATTCATCTTGACTTTTTCCTCTCCTGTAATTGTGTACAAGTAATTTATTTACATTTTACCACTTGAAACGACAACATTGTTGATTATAACTCAGAACCCAGTGGCTTGAGTCCATTCTGTCTTGATGCTTGAGTAAGTTTCACTCAATCTCATAAAAGCTTTATCTCATTACATTATATTTCACTGGAAAACAGTATGAAGGATGCTACATAGAAATGAATTAAATTTAAACCTTTGATTGAAATGCTCCATGACTGTGTTCACATAATTTCCCTATCTACAGTACTATAAAGAGATTCATTTGACATAGCATTTCCTTTGCTTTCAATTTAATAAAAAATTCTCTAAACTTTGCATATATTAAAAAATTAAGGCTGTTTAAGATTCCAAATGTTATTTTGATGTGTGCTGGCTTTCATACAGTAAATAAGTACTTTTAAAGTGAAGCCTAGTGGTCTATGTATTTTTTGACCAAACCAATTCACTTCAATATAGTAATGTCTTCGAAGTATGCAAACATCTAATTCCTGATTACACTATCCTGACCTTAACTAATCATGTTTTGTATTTGTATCCACTATTGATAATGGCTATAGGTATCCACCTCCTTTTCTCAACCCAGTAGGAAGGACTAATATAAAATGTTTCATTTCTCTTTAAATCAATTCTATTTTTATATTGCAATAGTGAATGGAGATAATTTGGTAAGTGTAATTTACAGAAAGTAAAATGTAAGCATCATATTGGCAATGGCTACTGTTCTTTTCAACCAAATTTTTTATCAGAATAAAGATATTTTATTTTGAGTTTTGTTTTCTTTTAGTGCCACTGTCCAAATATATGAAGACTGAAATAAATAACAAAATATGCTTGATTGAATAATTAGAGGAGTAAGCTAAAAAATCAAGTGGTTAAGATAATGCATTAAAACCAGCCACTTCATAATCGAAAATTTCAAACCTTTAAATAAGATAATAATCATAAACATAAATCAATGAAAAGGCTATAAATTATATACAATGCAAAGTTTGGACCTTGATGGATGTTTTGAAACTGTCTGCAAGGAACGTATCCTTTAGTGTAGACCCACTGATAAGGTCACACCAGTGCCAGATAAGAAGTGTTGCGTTTAATCCGAGGATGCCACCTACTGAAAGAGAACTTCCTACCCTCTCTATTTAAAAGTATTGTTGACCTCTGCCACTGTCGCACCCTACTATATGTGCAGCCTATGAAATACACGGCTGGAAGAAAAGGGCCATCCTCAACCTTCAAATAGTTCAAAAGAATTTGGAATAACTTGCTCTTAGGTCTTTAATAAATTGCTTTTCCTTTTTGCATATAACTCTCCTCAAATACAGAAAGAGGGTAGACCACATGGCCTCTAAGTTTCTTTTCTTTTCTTGATTTCTAAGTTAGAAGCAAAATGAGTTTATGAAGGAATAGCTTGAATGCAGTATTGCCAGGAAGTTTGCTTAGGTCATCATTTTACCCCCATATTTCTAAAAATGGTTGTGAATCAAATGAGGCAAAACCAGGCTTACTTAGCATTCTATTAACTGGACATTTCTATTAACTAGCATAGAAGACAAAAATCTCTTAGTTTCATGTTTTAACTCCATGTTTAAAAAACAAGAGTGGAATAAATATACTAATATTAGAAGATACTAAAAGCAACATCCAACCTTTGACAAAAAAACAGATTCAACTTGATTTGTTATTCCTTCTATTGAGATAATATTGAGATACTGCCAAGGGATAGAAGGCATTGTATGTCACATAAACTTAAAATATATTGAGTTTGCTTGTTGTAGTAAGCGTATTAAATTCTGAATTATTGAAAAACTTACAAGTAGAATATATGAAATATTATAGCTACTAATCTAACTCTGGATAATCAACCCCTACTAGGGAAAACTTTATTTTTATTTTGAGTTCTAAGATGAAGAAGTAGAAGCAGTAGGCAATGGGGTGGTACTCCAAAATCTGGAATTCTCCTCACAGGCACCGGACCAGGTTTTCATTCCTGACTCTCTTGTTTAAATAATTGTTATAAATGTGATTTGTTGGCAAATATTATGGCTTTATCTCTAAGCAGCAGCCCGCTCATCAATAAAATGAGAGTAAATGTACTTGCTTTACAGGGAATTCATGATGACTAAATGTAAAAATTGATGTAAAAAATTATGTAAATGAGTAAACTACTTAAGTGTCATTGAAAATGTAAGGCAGCATTATTTCTAAATGGCTCATAATATTTGAGCCCTAATTACTGAAGTCATGTGTTTGCAGTTCTTTTCTTTGAAAGTGTAATTAAGTTGCTTCTTCATGAAAACATATAAAATGAATTTATGTATCAAAGCTTCATCCCATATTTGTGGAGAGGAAGCTTTCTATTTAAAGCATTGTGAATAGTGAGTAAAGATAACTTTATTGAAAAAAGCAAGTGCTTTTTTTTTTTTTAAGTCAAAGATGTGTTTCTAATAGATAGTAAGATTTAGGTGGGAATATTCTCCTTTTTTGTGTGTGCCTAAAGCTCCGAACACAGTGCAGATACTCAAGAAGTGATTGTTGATATGGAATTCGCCAGGTGAATCAGAAGGAAAGGCAATTGACAACTCAGCCCAATCAGTACAACTCTATGTTTTATTCTCTGACATAACTGGTGAACAAGTCAAATTATCTTCCTGTTATGTTACTTGAAAAGTCTATTCTTAATAGTCATATGTGTGTTTTCATGTATTTCCTCTTTTTAAGTCTCTTAACTATTCAGACTTGAATCCATTGTTTCTTATGCACTAGAATTTCTGTTCTTCCTCCACATGTAGAGTTGATAAATTTGTTTTATTTAAAAGTACTTAGGTCAAACTTACCATGGATAAAGCAAAATCATATGTTTCCAGTCATTACACTTTTTTGAAATGAAGATGCATTCAGGATTTAAAAGCCTTAAAAATTTTCTGAGATTGGCATGATCATTCTCAGATCAAAACAAAAACAAAAACAAAAACAAAACAAAACAAAAAAAACCACTAACTATTTAATAAATGACAGCTCTTATTCTGTGTCAAGCCCTATGGGAAGCGATTTATGCATATAGTATTTTACCATAATTCCTAAAGTAAGTAGTATTGTCCACAGAGAGAGGTTGAGCAACGTGCCGAATGTCACAAAGGTAGGAAGGGATGACTGCAGGCTTTAAACTCAGGTCAGCCCCCAGAGCCCATGTCCTTAACCTCTGCACCATTTACTGCCATCATCCCCAAAAGACTGCTCACGTGGCTTGAGCATGGACCCTGGAATAGGTTCCCACATCCCTTAATAGTTCATCATCTTTAGTTAAAGCCTGAATGTTCATCTTAGAAAGATTTTCATTTAACTTAAATTTTTTATCCCATATTAAATATTGATGATCCCAACTTGGAGGAAATTTTACCTGCATGAAGATATGTGATCCTTGTATCCAATTGCATTTAGTTTTTGTGAAACAAACTTATATATAAATTTTATCTTGCTAACTAATTATCTGATCTTTTACCTACTATTCAATGGGAATATTACATGAAAAACATTGTAGATACACTGAGAATAAGGTAAGAACCTTATTCCAAGACACTTTAAATTAGTTACATTGTTTCACATACAATGACAAACAACAATACAATGAAGAATGGAAAAGTGCTGCAACCCAGATGTAAGTCATGGTGTTCTCAAGAGGCATGCAAAGAGCATTTAATTCCAGCTGTTGGCATGAGGAAGGCTTCAAAGATAGAAGAGTGATAGAGGGATGCTTTGGCTATTTGATGGAAAAAGAAGGGAATTCCAAAATGAAGGATTGACACCATCACCACAGAGTATTTTCAATGTGCATTTTGGAGAATAGTAAATGACTCAATGTGTTTAAAACATGGCAGTCATGGAGAGTTGTTGGGAAAGGCATGCTAAAGGGAAACCAGTCATTGGAGTCTTGACTGCAATAGTGAAGTAGTTTGCACTTGTTTCCATAAACAGAGTGGAGGCATTGAGAGGTATTTGATGGTGGCCGTAACTATCTAACCTTCATTTTAGGACAATAACAAAGGTAACATTGTGGAAGAAGATTTGAGGACTGGAAAAGTGAGAAAATTTTGCCCCAATTCAAAAAGGACAGCAAGGCCTGGCACAGTGGCTTACACTTATAATCCCAGCTCCTCGGGAGGCTGAAGTGAGAAGACTGCTTAAGCCTGGGAGGTCAAGGCTGCAGTGAGCTATGATCATGCCACTACATTCTAGCCAAGGCAACAGAGCAAGAAACAGCCTGTTTTGTTTTGTTTAAAGAAGGACAGAAAAAAAAAAAACAAAACTTGCAATGGCAGAGGGAATAAAATAGAAGAGACAGAAGAGAACTTGCAGAAATAAAATTGAATGAAGGTAGTACGATCATTGTGCCTTCAGAAGCTTGTTCATAATCACAAGGTGAAGTGGATACATATAGTGTTTCTATGTCTTTCCACTATTTCTCTCCCACCCCAGCACTATTACTGTAACTTCCCCAAAATAGACATTAAGCAGTGGGGCTTTCAATTTACCGGAAGAAACTTTTTCTTAACATCATAACATCATTTAATTGTAATTAGAATAAATGCCCCTACCAAGGAAAGTGTTTACGAAATACACTAAGAGTGATCTGGATAGGGTGGGACTGTATTGATTTTTAGCTTGGATTTTCCTCCCTTTTTCCCTTAGGTCACACAATATGTGTACCCCTAGTTCAGCATGTTCTTTCATCAAGCCAAAGACAAAAGAGAAAAGAAGATGCTACTGTCTCTGGACTCCTCACCAAATCTGTTTGCTCTCCTTGGCTCTTGATAAATAGAATGGTGAAGACCCCAAGGGAAATCCCCTTGTCTGTAGTTTCTGCATTGCACAACTTCGGGGGCACAGTTCACAGAACAATATGATAGAATACAATGTGAGAGCTTCTCCTGCACTCTCCCAATCTTGTTCTTGAGCTTTCACCCTCCCAGGCTTACCCACTATTTCTGCTCTTCTCCCTCAAGTTTTCATCTTACAGTGTTTACTGTTTCACAACGCAAACCCTAGTAAATCATAAAATCACTCACAGGCCAAATAAAAACAGTAGCTATTTTTGATTAAGCATTGGGCGAGGTATGATCTGCGTTAGAAGTCCTGCTTCTGTCTGCCTCCCAATCTTTTGTTTGTGTGTTTCAATCAAGACATCTGCTGTCTAGTGTTATTTCAGATAATAATCTTAATATTAAGAAATGATTCAGAGTAGCCAGCCTTACCAAAGCAAAAAGGCAGCGTACAATCTCTTAAGAGAAGACATAATTAAGTTAAAGAAAACAGAGAGTTGCCATTTTTTAAGAGGGAATATGTGTGTCCAAATTACTTCAATTACCATAACCACATCTTTCCAGAACAGTTGGCTAATATCGTGGCCTTCCTCATTAGGATTCAACCTCACAGTTGTGAATAACAACTACAAAGAGAAAAACAAAAACAAAGAAAACTGAAGGAGAATCCTATATTTTATTGTTAATCAAGTGTAACCTTCTTTACTTTTTTTCTTCTTTGTCCCTCCCTTCAATATTCCAAGACTAGGAAGATAAATAACAGCAGGTTTAATACTATTGACAGAAGCCTGTCTGCTATGTAAACCTGATTTTTCTACAAATGCGTTATGGCCATTGGGGACAGTGAGAGCAAGATTGAAGATTCATTAATATATCCCCATAAGCAAAGAGCAAATGAATCTCAGGCTGTTTCTCAGAATGTTTGGAATGACTCACTCAACCAGCTGTCTAGATCCCTTCTGGCTGGAAATATCAGAACTAGAATTGAATAATCTCATATTAAAAATGAAGAAAAAAGTACAAATTTACTCTGTGTTTCTATTGTAAATTGGCATTATATCTAATTGCAAATATACTGCAAATACTTACCTTATTGTGATTATTACATAATTAAGTATTGATTCTGTGTGGGAATACTTTATTTTGTTTTTGGACTGAATTTTGTGGTTATGAAAGTTATAGAAGATTTTGATATGAGATGACATTTCTATTGGGTCTTTATTTCCAAATGCAATAGTGGTACAAGATGGCAGCCTCAGAAATTGACTTATTTATTCTTTCCCCAGCCACGCAATTAAACTAAACCCAGACACATTTTTGTGCTTCATCTCTATTTTGGAGAAGAAAATGGTACATATGACAGGACATAAGAACTGCCATCTGGTCCCCGTAATTCTTCCATGTCTTGTTTATCTATTAGGTATAGAACATCTTGTACAATAACCACGATTTGATCTAATAGTTCTCATCTGTTTCTCTTGTCTGTTTCCAAAGACATTTAGCAAATGAGAATCTCCTTAACATTTTCTTTAAAAGTGGGCAAACAAAAATCATTTAATATCTCAGCCTGCTATCTTCCCCCATAATGACCAAACAAGAATTTATGTTCTTCCGCGCTCTCTTTTGACTCTGCAGCATACCTTCTGTCTCACGTTTGTCACCTGGGTCCACAGTCCTATCTGCTTGTTCCTTCCATTTTTTTCCTGCCTCATGTTGCCAGTGAAGAATTAACAAATATTTTTGTGGCTAAGAAATTGCATTTTAGTAAATGCAAAAAAGCTAAATAGATGATAGAGGGATTAAATTGTAGATATTATTCTTTTTATTTGTTTCTAAATTTTTTTAATTATCATGTATTATTTTTGTACCTATGGTAAGTGTTGTGAAGGATAAAATGTTATGCAAAGTGAGTGTGACAGTGTACTGAGAGGAGCAAGAACTAACTTAAAACAAAGTGGTTTTTTTTGGAGTGAATATATATATTAAGAACTCTTATATTGCTATAAACAAATTTTTCTGCATGTATTAGTTAATATCATGAGTCTTTCCCATCATGAATCTTTCCCATCAGGATTCAATTTCAAATTAGAAATCAGAGCTATAAAGGACAAATTTAAAAAGACTCCTGTTTTAGTCTGGTTGGGTTGGGCTTTCATTTTTTTTTTTTTTTTTAATTCTGTTGCCAAATGACATGAGGTATATAACAGGACAGCCATAGTAATCTGGAAAATCTGGGAGGACTTCTTTGAAAAAGTGACTTCTGGTCTTAGATCAGAAGGCTGAGTGGGAGAGAATGTTCCAGTATAGGGAACAGCAGTTTGAAAGTTTTGAGGCAGAAAGAATTGCATTTCTGAAAACTAAAAGGCCACTTGAAACACAGTGAACAAGTGGTGCAAAGTAAGCCTGCAACAAGAGGCCGGAGCCAGGTCATGGTGGGCCTTGCAGGCCATGGTACGTATCTTGGTGCGTATCTTAAGAGTGATGTGGTGCCACTGAAGAGTTTTAAGCTGCTAGCTGCAATGTGAACAAGGACACCAAACCTGCTGGAACAGCATTTTTAAGGTTAAAGTTTAACCCCAAGTTTAACTAATGGAGACAATATCAGGAGCATGTGCATTTGTAGTCTAGAACAGCCAACAGAGATTTAGCTAGGCCAGATACCAGACTTCAGGAGAAGCCCCTACCTTTGATCTGCGGGTCTTTGAAGCTGCATGATTAGGGGAGCAGTGTGTAAGCAGGAGCAGGAAAACAACAGTAATATTATGAGGCAGAAACTGGACCTCAGTCCTAGTCAGTATTTTGTGGTGGTAGGTAGGACCAACCTCTCCTGTCATTTGGGACTGAGGTTCACACATATATGATGTCTCAAGTAAGTAGTAGAATTCTCCACTTTAAAATATTCCTGTCTGGGGAAGCACAAGCCCCTCTTTTGGAAGGACAAGGGCCTGAAAATCAAGCCTTGTGATGGTAGTTGGTCAGGAAGGAGTACCTTGACTTTAGGGCTTTAAACTCAAGGTCTTAGCCCACTTTCAGGGAGCTTTTCAGAGGACCCTGGGGAATCTGTTTTGGAAAAATTAACCCTTACCTCTCAGCAACAGCATGCTTGATGTTGTGTATCAAAAAAAGTTAGCTGGGCATGGTATTTCATGCCTGTAATCCCAGCGCTTTGGGAAGCTGAGGTGAGAGCACCGCTTGAGGCAAGAAGTTTGAGAGCAGCCTGGGCAACATAGCAAGACCTGTCGCAAAAAATAAAAAATAAAAAAGTAAAATTGGCCAGATTTTATAATAAGCTGGTTATGGGGTGTTGGGAAAAGAGAAGTTATAATGTCAATTCCCAGATTTCTAGCTTGAACTTTGTGGATGGAGCTTCCTTTCCCTGTAAGAAAGAATATTTGGGAAGATCCAAATTAGGGAAACAAGATCATGAATTCAACTTTGGATACGTGGAGGAGGCAGTCAATTCAGTGGGGTAAAGGTCAGACACAATGTATCTTGCTTTTAGTGCAGGCAAAATGAAAAAAGCCTCTTATCAGGAAAAAAAACAACCTTACACATTTACTAACCATAGTCAGGAAAAGATTGAGGCCTGAAAACAAAGGCATCCTCTCTCTTATTCATAGCACCATTGTCATCAGAGTGTTGATAGCTTCTCTTCAGCCTCTTAGAATTCTCTCAAGTAATTTCCTTCAGGGTTGTCATTTATCTTCTGAGTCTCAGCCTTGAAATGTGTCAGTAGAGAAAGCATCCTAGAGATCCGTTGTTACTCTTGCATTATGCAAGCATAGACCTGAAGACCAGATATGACAACTTAGTAGCTTTATTGAAAATGTTGTCATTTTTATCCAAGCTCCAGGTCACTCTCCTCTGTCCACCAACAGGGTTTCATGAGTTTGAGGCGCAAGAGCACTAAAAGCTGCTGACTGCTCCCTTTATCCCTGGTCTCTCTTGACCTGCTGCACCCTCATCACTTACTGACTTGCGCCAAGCGTAGAAGTTCATCTGCCGATAGGGAATGTGCAATGGGTTCCCCAAACACGTCTTCAGGGTCTTTCGGGTGCTTTACTATAGTTTTGATATGTTCCCTGGATGAACTGCGGGGGGCGTGTGTGCATGTGTGTGTGTGTCTGTGCTAAACTATAGTGCATACGCATTGATATGATTTGTTATCTGAATGGAAAGATTACTCTTCTGTAATGCAATTTTCAGATTTTTAATATATTGTTTCATTCTTTGACACTAATCCTAAGTTTCTTAGCTTTAAGAGCACTTGAAGAGACAGTTCGAGATATTTATTTTCTCTGTGCAATGTTGAACGACTTGACTGATTGTGGTAAGACAGGTTTTGAAATGGATATTTCAGTAACTCAGTGGTAGATGTCAAAGCACTTATGTATATGTATATTGTTCAAGTGTCTGCTGCATTTAATAAAAATTAAAGTTTTTAGTGAATAAATATTCAAATTATATGAAAACATTATGTATAAACCTATTATTTTAAAAATGTGGCATGTAATTGTTTAAACAGTAGTTGATTTAGGAATCTATTAAAAATATTTATGAAAAATGAGGTCATCAAGTCAAAACTTTTATGTATCTTAAAACTATTACATATTTCTACATGAAAAAAGGAGCTGAAAAGACTGTAGCAAGCAAAATAATTTAAATATTTTATCTTCTCTATTTTTAGTGTCTTTTCTTTGTGCAGCATAAAATAGTCCCAGAATAAGTTGCCAATCAAACATCATCTACTCACCTTAACTAATGCATAGAAAGACAGGTAGGATCAGGAAGACCATTTATTCTTATAAGATGTGTAGTCACGTGCTTGGTTCAAGTGAACAGGTCTTAATTAGCAGAAACTCTCCAAGTGCCTTCAATAACTATGCTCTTGCCCTTCCAAAATTCAACAGAGAGCTTGTGAAGTTCAAAGTAAAGGCAGTTTTAACAACCTCAAGTCTTCAATTTTTGAAAGATCATTCAGTGGTAACTTTAGTTAACTGGCTAAACTTCAGTCTTAAGAAATACAGAGTAGGCAGGAAGAAAGTATAAGTGTCTTTTGCATATAAGTATTTTTTTCTTTTCCATGATTGCTTCCAAAGAGAATTAATTTTATCCTTGAAACCCCATCTCAACTAAAAATACAAAAAAATTAGCTAGGTGTGGTGGTGGGCGTCTGTAATCCCAGCTACTTCACAAGGTAGAGGCAGGAGAATCGCTTGAACCCAGGAGGCAGAGGTTGCAGTGAGCCAAGATCACGCCATTGCACTCCAGCTTGGGCAACAAGAGCAAATCTCTATCTTAAAAATAAATAAATAAATAAAAGTTGTGTAAGTATATCTTGTTAATTGAGAGAGTATATATAAAAACTTGTTATTGATTTGATATGTGGAAAGACAGATGCCTATTGATCCTAAATACATTGAATTGAAGAGTTGACTTGCAGGTATGTTTCTCTCTAATGGCTGACTATCAAAACTTGTGCGAGAAAAGGCATTCGGAAATGGGCCGATGTTCTTAACTCCACACAATGATAGCAGAGCATCAGATTAGCATTATCTCTATTCTTAGAAAAGAAATAAACTAACAATTTTCTAATATCACTGTATTTGAAAGAACAATTTAGACTATGAATGGTGAATCTACTTGAAATTCACAAACTACTTTGCTGTATCAAGGTTTTAGTTTTCAGGTAGGTCACATTATATTCCACACAGCATCTTAATACACGGTGTGTCTTTGTCATTGTAATGTGGATGACATTATTCTGACTAAACCAGCACTATAATGGGGACCTATGATATATATGATGAAACTGTAAATTCTCTTCATAGGTTTTGAAAGGGTAATATTTGGCTTTACTTTATACTGATTGTATGGTCAGGATCAGATTAAGACCTTTGAGAACGATAAATGTTAAAGGCATTATGATACCTCCTTTTCTATCCCAATATGTGCTTTACTTTGCATCTTTTCTTGTCAATTAAATAGGAAATTTCTGCAAGTGTGAAAGAAAGCCAGCCACACAGCTGTAACATCAAGCCTCCCCTAATCTTCTTCCTTCATTCCTGCCTTCATGTCTGACTCAGAGTAAAGTCTTAATATTATTTTGCAGCACATTTCTTCCGTAAGTGGGTCTTCATACAGATATTCTTTTTATTTTAATTTGATTTTAACTTTCTATCAATAATAATCTAGTTGTTTTATTAGCAGTCAAAATTTAAGGCATACTGTTAATCAGCAACTCACAACAGTTTACAAAACTTATTTGACCAAAAATAAATAGTGATAGAAAAAACAAGTGCCATAGAAATTTGCCCCAATGCATGACCTGCAATTTTTTAAACACAAAATCATCCTAAGTGTTATGTTTTTGGAATAAGAATTTGGGATGATCAATGCAGGATCAGAAAACCAAATACCACATGTTCTCACTTCTAAGTGAGAGCTGAACGATGAGAACACATGTACACATAGAAGGGAAGGATACACACTGGGGCCTATCAGAGGGTGGAAGGTAAGAGGAGGGAGAGGATCAGGGAAAATAACTTACTGGCACTAGGCTTAATATCTCGGTGATGAAATAATCTGCACACCACACCTCCACAACACAAGTTTACCTGTGCAACAAACCTGCACCTGTACCCTTGAACTTAAAATAAAAGTTAAAAAAAAAATTCGGGATAATCTGTGAAAGTTCTACTTCATTCCAAGGATGAGTAACAGAAAGATCCTGAAGAATCTTTGCTACTTGGAAATCTTAATTTGATTTTTTTTTTTTTTTTTTTTTTTTTTTGAGACGGAGTCTTGCTCTGTAGCCCGGGCTGGAGTGCAGTGGCCGGATCTCAGCTCACTGCAAGCTCCGCCTCCCGGGTTCCCGCCATTCTCCTGCCTCAGCCTCCGGAGTAGCTGGGACTACAGGCGCCCGCCACCTCGCCCGGCTAGTTTTTTTTTTTGTATTTTTAGTAGAGACGGGGTTTCACCGTGTTAGCCAGGATGGTCTCGATCTCCTGACCTCGTGATCCACCCGTCTCGGCCTCCCTAAGTGCTGGGATTACAGGCTTGAGCCACCGCGCCCGGCCGATTTTTTTTTAAATATATTTTTTAAAGACATTTTTGACATTTGATCACTTCTCTAACTCTAGGAGGTAGAGTATGGTGCAAACAGTAGGAGAGGGATCTACTCTAAGACTTGAAGAGCCTAAACAAGGATTGGAGTGGAAGGCTGGATTGCTGAGCCACATGGCTCCAGTTCTCTTCTCGTGATCCCATCCCATGCTAAATTTCCTCTCCTCCCTTTCCCTCTCTTTTCACTTAACTCCTTACCTTTCTCCTCCTCTTCCTCCTTCTCTTGTTTTCTTCTCTTTCCTCTCACACTAATTTTTCTTTCATTTTATTCTCTGCTTACTCCCTTTCAAGTAGAAAACCAAGTTAGTACCATTTTTAGAAAAGTTTCCACTTTTCTGACTCTTGCCTTTAAACACTCTCCTGAGCTTTTTTGTCATGCTTCTATTTAGCTGAAGCTTTGAAAGTATCTCTTAGCAAGGCCTCCATAACCTATCTCAGGTTTTTTTGTTTTCTCTCCTTTTTATTTGAGAATAGTAAAGATTGCTTGATATATTTCAAGTGAGACGAGTTCCCTAAACTCCTAGAGTTTTATTTTACCGTTACAGATCTGATTGTTTTAACATATCTTAATAGAACACAGTAACATTGGCTAATGAGTGTTATACATGCTAGTAATGTTATACATGTTAGTAATTGAGGGCTAACTTGGTTTCAATCTCATTAATAGGATCATATACTGACCCAGCTTTTTACAGTTTGTGAATAAAAAGCAACTTATGGAGGTTCTTTCCTAGTTTATTGTTGCCATAAAATGAAACCCCAGCCAGACTATGTGGACTATCTTTGTTGAATATTCAAAAGTAAAGTGGTGACCCAAACCATTTCTCTCTCAAAAAGGAATAGGGAATTTATTTAATGTTACAGAATGATAAACACTAATATAGCAATTACTTAGTAATGTTCTCAAATATCCCAGTCTATACAGTAATGTAACATCTATGAAGCCCTGGAAAACTGTCCCAGAGTTTTCTCCTGTTCTCTGGAAAGTGACTAAGAAATGTGCTCTACTGGGATCTGGCAATTGTCAAGCCCTCATTTCAACAAAGAAAATCTAAATTTTCTTTATGTATCTCAGATTTTGTCAGTGTTTGAGGCATGAACCATGACTGATTTATTGGTTCTAAGTGTAGCATTGAGCAACAATGCAACAAGGAACAGAGGATAGAAGTGAGCTGAGGCAGATCTTGAGAGCAAATGAAATTTCTTATTGGTTGAGTCAATTTTCATTAAAGAAAAATTACAGGAGAAAAATTATTAAGGAAGTTTCCAGTAGGAGGCATCTCAGACATTTAAAAAAAAGCATCTCTTGACATTAAAAAAAAAAAAAATCTTTTTTTAATTTTTGGTACAAAGGCCTGACATCAATTCTTTTGGATGTAAGAAGACTTCCAGTAGCAATAATAAAATCAAAAAGCAAAACCATATATGGAGAAAAAAGAAAAAAAGAAGTTTCTCCAGTTATAAGTTAGTACAAAATATTCATAGAGTCATTCAATGTATATCTCAGTTAGCTGATACTCCATTGTAAATATATTAGTAGGAAATACAAGAGACCATAATAAATAATTCTTAAATTGCCATAATTAAGAAATAATTCTGAAATTACTATAATACCATCCCTGTAAGTGTGCTATGACCATCTTTATTTTACAAATGGAAAAGCAAATTCTAAGAGGTGCTTATCTGCCTATATAAAATAATCTGCTTACTAAATGGCAGAATCAAGATTTGAACTAAAATCTCTATTCTAAATTCCTGTATTTGTCCTCAGAATCATATTGTCTAAACAAACAGAGCTAGAGATCAAGTCAGTGCAAAATAAATGTAGTGCAACAGAATATTTCTTTTTCTCTGCACTAATGAAAAACTAAAATATTTTTAGTGCAAAAATATTCTTTTGCACTGATTTCTAGCTTCCTCACAATCATAATGTATAATTATCCTTCTGTTGTTATTGTTTCTGTTTTCAATATCTGCCACTTTGGAAACCAACTGTGTAAATCTCTGTTCACTTACTTCCAAATACATAATTAATTCTAAACCTTTATTGATTTTGGTTTTGTGTATTTACTTAGAACAATTCAATTGGTCCCACAAAGTATGCAATCATCTGATATTTTATTCAGAGAAAAAACAGAGTCACCATGAAAAGCACCCATTTGGGTCTTTAGGTCTTATGGTTTAGATTCACCTTTTTGCTGAATAAAATGAATACTGAAAGAAAATGGAGGCAGAAAATAAAGAATTAAGGAAGAAAAGTGGAAAGGAAGAGAAATGCTCAGGATCCAGACCCTTGGCTAGAGCTGAGTTTAAAAACTCACAAAAAACCGAGATTTGGCTTCCTTTTCTCCTCCTCTATGGTCTGCCCCCCCTGCCAATGAGAAACCCCCAGCTCCAGAACTGATATCCTCACTCTCCTCACTGACTCAGTGAGGCTGCCACTCCCATCCTGTACCCAGTGTGGCATTGCTATCTGCCCTCTGGGAGACTTGAGTCAATTCCCACTTTCTGCCTTTGCTTCTGGTCAAAAAGAATGGGGAAGATACTAAGGATGGGAAAGAGATAATGATGGAAGATGAAAGATCTATGAGAAGAGCATTCATGGAGAAACCTGTGCCCTGGAAAGAGAGAGAATGAGGGAGACATAGAGATTGTTGGGGCTTTAGGTTTGGTCAGGTGGTAAAGGCCTAGAGTTCTGTGGAAATACGATGGAAACTTCATTTTCATAGCATTTGTTAAGCATGTGTATTTTCCAGAGCATGATTAATGTGTCCTTGGCAGGGAAAGCTGATATCAGCACAATCTCAGCATTACCACAGGGATATGAATAAAGCGCGAATCAGGGATTAAATGGGGGACTTGCTAATAAATTTGAGGGAGATATACACTCTGACTAGAATGGGTCATCCTGTAGATTTAAGCAAAGAAAGTCAATGAAAAACACTTCAAATAACGTCTCAGGCGAAGTGGTGGCATGATTCACAGCAACAGGAGATTTGTTTATGTGAAACTGTGTGTGAGAGTGAATACCCAGATAGCCTGGTGAAGAGCGGCTGCCCTTCACACAGTTCAAAGTGGCAAGAAGCATAGTGTCCGGTCAGAGGACCTCATCGAAATAACTCCAGGCCTGCCCTTATTTAGGATCCAGCTATTCTTCTCTCCACTCTCCTCTTCATCCATTTTCCCTGGTCTTTTCTCCAGAGTAATTTATTTCTTAACAGTCTTCTACCCCATATCTCTTCATTGTTTCCCCTTATTGCTGCCAATAATTCGCTGTCCATCCTAACTCCAAGCCAGTCTCACCTTTCTAGAAACTAAGGGATTTTTCACAACTGCTTCGGTCTATCAGTGTTGCTCCTTACAGTATCTTTTCTAAGACCTTCCTCATGCCACTGAAAACCACCTAGCAGCATCCTGAGGAGCAGATGTTCCCAGTCACATCTGTAAGAAATGGCCCTTTCTGTACCGATAAAGAGTGTGACAACAGGTTTGGCATGAAAGGGTTAAGGATTGGAGTAATTTTAGCTCATCCACTTAAGTCCTTTCACAATTAGATAAAATAACAATTTTAGAACCTTGAGTTAAGATGGAATTAGGAGAGAGAGAAAAAAGAAAAAAAAAAAAAGTGAAGGATGGAAAAGAAAAGGAAGGAAAAGAAGGAGCAAGACCAAAAGGGCAGACAGAACAGCAGTGACAGACACAGGGAGAGCAGGGGAAAGGAAAATGGAATTAACATGTTTGGAGGGATCTGAGTGGTCAATATGTCTTTTTTTCAGAAAAGCAAGAGCAATGTGTCTTTCCTCTCTTCTCAACTATTGCAGAATTCAAAATAATACTATAAAGTAAATGTGACTCTTACAATAGAAACACTGACTTACATAACTTCTCCAGCCAAAATCTCTTTTATGAGAATGCACGCTACGTGAGGCAGGGGAATCCTGATATCTCTTCACCACTCCTTGTCATTGGCAGGGCACTACAATCCAAATAGACTGGAAGAAGTCTATTGGAGATGTCTTATTCCAGTGAATACCATTAACTTCTGTTTCAGGCAGCTCACAAGCCTGGGGTGCGAGGAGATGTGGAGAGGGCCAGTGCAGTTGAGGCTTTTATTGGATATGGTAGGCTTTTAGCCAGGCCCTGCTGCTTTAAAAACGAACAGCATCTTCCTGCTTGCAGAAGTAATGGAGCTGTTAGAGCACTATTCAAGAATAAGAGAAGACTCATCACACCCCCACACAATGGGTTAACACAGTTACAAGGTAAGATAAGCCTCCTCCCTCCAGCCCTGGCTCTTCCTTACTGTTTTCCCTTGATGTGACAATGAGCTCATGAAGTCAAGCTACATAAATCTCAGGAGAAGTAAACGAGGGAGAGACAGAGAAAGAGGGAAAGAAACGGAACTGCAATAAAATAGAACGAAGAATGGTCAAGAGTGAGTTTGAGAAAACAAAGAAAAGAGAAGACACACTAAAATAAAGGGGCCAAATAGCACTCAGATGAGAGGGGAATAAAGATAGAAAGTGGGATTCAAAGGAAAGGAGAGGAGAAAACAAATTGGTCTGAATCCTGTCTGCTAAGAACTGATGGCCCTGGCTCAGCCTCACTATATATTGCCTGAACTGCATAACTTTCTCTTTGTTCTTTGTAACAAGGAAAGACCAGAGCCTTTATTTTTTATTTTTATTTTTTATTTTTTTTTGTCACCAAATCTAACTGCCACACATGGGCATACTTCATAGACCTAAGCTGGATGATTCCTTTTGGAAAGTGTTGAAGGGAGGAAGGATGTTTCCATCCAATGAATAATGGGTTTTAACTGTTGGAAGGAAAATGGGATCTTGGAGTTAGGGAGAAAAGGGATTAATGAGCTTATTAGGAGTGCCTTTAATAACTCAGGATGCATTCCTTCACTATTCCCATCCTCAAGGGGCTTCAGAGAAGGACAAGATATTAGAATGGAAAACACAAGAGAGAGAGGTCTAGGTAGGATCAGTGGCCATGACCTGAGTTTGGGTTTTGAGTACTGCACAGCTGCTCTCCAGTCTCCCTCAGGACTTCACACACCATCCCTGTTGGCTGTTAGCAAGCCTAGCCTGTCCAGGTGACACCTAACTTGCAGTGTGGCTGTTCTGTTGAGCTGCTGTCCATGGTTATGCTTTCTTTCGGGGTTACATATAGAGAAACTGAGAAAGGGAGGACAACAAGGATATGGATAGCGAACAAAAAGGAAGAAGAACTAAAGGAAGACATCTTTCACTAAATAGTGTTCTATAGGGACCCTCAACCCCAATGACTCTGTCGTGTCTTTCTTCTCTCCTGGTACATTTCCCCAGATTGCCTTTTTCTCTTTTGTGTCTCACACTCTCCTTGGCCTACAATTTCTCATATCTTTCATAGTTTTTTTCTTTCTTTTTCTGTTCCACTTTTGTGAATGTCAATGTTTATTTAATCTCTGTGCAGCCTGCTATGAAGGACACAACAAAATGTCTGGCAGGGCTCTGACTTCCGGGAGCTTACAGTCATACGGATGAAACAAAACTAATAAACGGGACTCATTTAGCAAACCATAGTCTGATGCTAAGATGTATCCGAGAAATATAGTGAAAAGTATAGTTCTATTGTTCTTCACACTTCAGACATGAATGCAACTACCCATGATCCCGAACTCCAGGCCTTGATTTAAGTTCATTTCACGCAGCCTCTGAAGGACCACTCAGAGTTTAGTGTGTCAATAAGAAAAGAGAGCTTGGCACATATTCTCCCAAACATATCATCAGGGCCAGGCAGAGCTTTGGAGCTCACTTTGGGTCAGGAAGCCCATAGATCTGACTCATGAATGATCCTATATTATCAGAAAAAATAAAGAAGTTTCTCCCACCCCTACTCTTTTCTATAAATTAAGAGGAAGGAGGAAAGGGGAATGGGAAAATAGAGGAGGAGGAAACCTGTTACCATGAGCAGATAAAGAGGAAACATCAACACATGTGCACACACACAAAATAAGATGCTCTTGTTTTTCACCTATGTGTTTAGCAGGTAGATTATCAAGGGTATTTGTCCTGGTGCCCAACATCCAGGACTTATGTTGCCTTCAGAGTTACTCGCCAGAACAAATGCAGGAAATCTATATTTTCCATGGGAAGAAAGAAAGTCAGTTAGGCCAAAGGAGAGAAGAGCTCATTCGGATTCTCACCTTCTGTGACCATGGTTCTAAAGTGTGAAGAGGGGAGCCAGAGATACATGTTAGGTATCTAATCTATGTCCTATCCTCACCCTATTTATTTTTGCCCTATTTCTTCTCTAAACATACAGGGAAACTTGAATAACAAAATGAAACCTGAATAGATGGCAAAGACAGGAATCACAGCAGATTTTACTGGTTACTACCAGCTTGAGAGATGGGTCTGGGGCCGGGGGTGTTGTTTTCCACCCTCATCCTAAATGTTCAAGGACCCCCTAATATTGCCTCTACTTTTAATAATGAAAACATTTTTAGATTAATAACTTTAAGCAAAAAGGCCCAAATCTTTAGCCTATACTACAATAGATAACTAAAAAGCAAACATCTCATAAGTATTCTATCATCCCAACTCTGCAAGCATGGATGTTGTTATTTTTTGGTGTAACTTCAATAGATATTCATCAGCTGATGCCGTAACTCCTCCATGCTACATATTGTATCTCTAGACCTCAGAATTAGAAGTGGATGGAAATGGTTCAAAGTTCAGTGTTCCTTAATCCCAAAACAGAACACCAAATCATTTTTGAAAGTTTAAAACATTTGAGTGGCTATGTATTCCTGTCTTATTAATTATACATACAGCCTTATATCACTTATAAATTTGACTATTTCAAGGATGAGGGCTCATAAACTCTCTTAAATAAGAACCAATGTTTTCTCTTTCTAATATGTTTAAAACCTGGAATATTCCTAGAAAGTTTAGTTTCCTTAGGCCTACAGCACTTTTCCAAAGCTAATGAAGAACTTTGATAAAGAGACGGGATGATAGTTCTCAATAGCTATACTTATCCCTGCATTTTTCAGTTCACTTGTCAAATCCAGCACAACAGTCCTAACGTAGGAAACTAAGATCATCACTGCTGCTACTCTAAGACAGAGCCTTGCAATGTTCTGCACAGGGTCTATGGGTCAAGCAACTAAGAAAGATCAGAATCATCAAAATTGGACCCCAAAAGATGTGAGAAAACAAATAATTTGCTTGCCCAAGAGTAAAAAAAACAAAGGAAAACAGTAATAAAGCAAAAATAGAGGTTGTGAAAACTGAACAAAAGCCAAAGTATGTTAGTAAAATTTACTCTTCCCTCCTTATAGAAAAATATCCACCTTTATCAAGGCCCATGAAATTTTGTCTCTGGATAATAGATTTACCTTCCAAGCTAATCTCCCTGCCTCTCATCCAATTGAAAGATTGATTTTAAGGTTTTAGATCAAGACACATGAAATTGCCATTTTTAAAGATAAAAAGATCAAATATTGGCAATTTCAGGTGGTTCAATCGACGACTTCACTTATTTCATGACATTTCTTCCTTGTGCAAAACTCTATAATGTCTCACCAATACTTTCTTGATTAAAACAGAAACTATGAAATGTGCAACTCATGAGTTCCTCCTTACTTAACAGATGTTATGCCTTCCTACCTGTTACCCAATAAAGACCATCTCCATAGCACCCTCTCTAGGTGCTGCAAACTCTGCCTCTAACTTTTAAAAAAATTCATTTCTATTCTTTTATAATTCTCCATCCCCTCTATCTGCTATACAAATTCTAAGCTTTATTTAAGTACTTTCACACAATCCATAGTAAGCAAGAAGACTCCATGACAAAATTCATACTTCACTGAAATTTCCCTACCTAGAATATTTCCTCAAATATATGATTGGCTCAATAATATCATATTGGCTCATATATAAGCCAATGCAATTAGAATATGATAAACTCAATAATATCACAAGTAAAGACACCTAATTTTTAGTAAAACATCATTATTTCAATAGTGAATGCATTTTGTATACCTGACTAAACCTTAAGCACTTTAAAACATTTTACCTTTTCATTTATTTACATATTTATTAATTTTATTTGATCTATCCGTAGTATAACCTGGCATAGTTTGGAGACAGCAACACCAACTATACTAGGTAAATCAGTCCTTCTCCAACAGTTGATTTCTGTGTAGTAACCACAAAATGCCAATCAAGACATTGTGAGAAGCCTTTAAATAGCAACTTTCCTTCCAACTCTCTGGGACTACAATTTGTGAATATATATTGCTCCAGTAAGTACTGGTTATGGGTCATAAAAGAAAGAAAAATAACACAACAGCAATCAGTCAGACTCTCCTTCCCAAACCTGCCTCCAGTGCTGATTGTTCCAAATCATTACTTATCCAATCAGTCTGTTAGTAAAGTGGCTGGCTAAAGACACCCACTAGGCACAAAGGAAATTACTACTATTGGAAATGATGAAGCATCGTTGTAACTAAGAGCACAAAGCCATTGCGAGCTTATTAAATGCCAGGTGCCCTTTTAAGCTCTTCAGAAACCTTATCTCATTTTATCTTCACAGACTCCATGAGGGTTATACACTTTTTCAGTTGAGGAAATTGAGGCAGAGGGTGATGGAGCCACTTGCCCAGTTCAATTACTACTAAGTAGTAGAATGCAGATCGCATACTAGAGCTGCTTTCTTCTAAAACATGGTCTTCTAGAAACTGGAGGATCCTTGTAAATCACCGAGTCCTCATCCAAGCTGAATGACTTGCCCAAGGTCACAAAATGACTCACTGGCTGAGGTAAAACTGAAATCCAGGCCTTCACTATTCATTGACTTCGAATTCGGCACTGTTCCAGTGTGGTACACAGGCAAGTTGAGCAGAGTGAAGTTCAGGAAGAAGAGTTCTGTTTTCGCCTCGTGGGTAAAGTGTTTATTGTTTTAAAAATCTCACTCTTAAGCTAATGCCTTCTTTAGATGATAGGGGAAATCTTTCCCTAACACTAGGAAATATTGGAAAAAAATGGGAAACATGAGGCTTTATTCTGTACCTGGCCCTTTCTTTATTTTGGAGCCATTTCAGGTTATAAATATGCATTATTCATATGTAATTTTTTTCCATTGGTGTAGGGCTCCAGTGACCTTTCAGAGAGCGGAGAAAACGGTCCACAATTGGTATTTCTCCAAGTGTAAGAGGAATTTGGCCTGCAAATGATTCCAACGCAGTTCATGTTTTCAAAGAACTGGGACAAGTAGATGCGTTCTTAAAACAGATGCTAATGAACAGGCACCAAAATTGAGTAGTCCTGTTTTATATCTTACTGAGATTTTACTAATTAAAATGTACACACAAATTCTTTACAACTAAGAACAGAAAGTCATCATAAGGCTGGTGTTGGCTGCTGTTGTTGGTCTTTCTTGATGGCTTGCCGGCTACTTTAATTTGGACTCATTTATTTAACTGTTCTTGGACCTCAGAGTTTAACAGACTGTGTGGCTTTCCCTTTGTCTGGATCTTAAGAGAAGGGGTGTGGCTCCCACGCCAGCTCCCTCTCCCACGCCCCATCATGCTCTGCTCAATGCTTCCTGGCATTGAGCTATCAGAACATGCATCGTTGGTCTGTTCCATTCTCTCACTTGCTGTGCCCTTTCTTCCTCATTTAATGCTCTGTTCTTTTCTCTTCTAACCTCTCTGAATTCAAGCCCCAGGGAAGAAAAAAAAAAAAAAAAGAAAAACTACAGAAATACAAACACAGAGTTAGCAAATTTTTTAGAGTATTAACATTGTTTTCTGAGCTTTATGTCGTATTCCTGATGTTTGCAATGGGTCCTATGGAAAATCAGTTGATGTACTTCATTTTATTCCTATCCAAAGCGGGGACCACAATGGTGCCCTTTGTCTTAAAAGATCACAGTGATATGTTACAACCCCATGTTCTAAAAGAGCTGTATTACTTACGCTTGATGCCTGATCTGAGCTGGTATACAGTGAACTAAGGAGCAGCACAGGGTAATGAAGCCACGCCTGACCGTGGTGACCAGTGCCATAATGAGATTTCCCACAATGTACACACATCCTACATTTCGTTTTATTTAGCTTTAATTGAAAGCTTAGGAAACGCTTCATGCTTCATAAATGTTCTGTTATTTTCAGATCAATTTACTATACTGGAAAACTTAATAAACAAATAGATAATCGTCCTGCTGAGTGGTTCAACATTTCCTATTCACATCTCACCAGCTTCATGCCCTGCTCACAGATCCTCATCTCTTGTTTTGTTGTGGTTTTTCATTTTTTTTAAACTTGAATTTTCAGAAAAGATATGCTCTGCGGCAAAAAGGGTGATGAAGACCAGAGCAACCCCTTTCTGAACCACTTTGCATTTGACTGGTTTTTGAGTTATATGTTAATATTCCATGTTAACACATATTTTTGCAAAATAAATAATCAGGACAGGATTATTTTCTTCTTCATTCAGTTTTCTTTTTGAAGACAGTAAAAAAAAGTATTCTTGGAAATATCTGCCTCCAGGGGTGTATGTGATGTGTCATTCTGGTTTGTTATATTCAACTCCTAATGGACCCATGTAGGTGGCATGTGAGCTGTGACTAATAAAAGCAAACTTCTAGGTATCTCAGGATTTTGCCATGGTGCTGTATTTGCCTTGATGCTTCTACATAGCCTGCTTAGCAAAGTTTAAAACTTAATAAAAGGAAATAAATACAGTCACATGTCACATAATGATGCTTTGGTAAAGACTAGACCATATGTATGATGGTGGTCCCATAAGATTATAATACCGTATTTTTACCATATATTTTCTATGTTTAAATATGTTTAGATTCACAAACATTTACCACTGTGTTAATTGCCTAATGTGTTCCCTAATGCACTTGCCTACTGTATTCAGTACAGTGACATGCTGTGCAGCTTTGTGGCGTAGGAGTCATAGGCTATACCATACGGCCTAGGTGTGGAGTAGACCACACTGTCTAGGTTTGTATAAGTACACTCTGATGTTCACACAATGATGAAATCTTCTAAAGACATATTTCTCCATCCCCATTGTTAAGTGACACATCACCGTGCACAAAATAGACCAGCCAGCGATAAGAGTGACTATAGAGTTAGAGAGCCCAAATAAATTCTGCTCTTTTTCCAACTTGAATAATGAGAAAACTCAGCTGTTTTCTTGATCTCAAAGTCCCTGGATGAGAAAATTCGTGGGCAGGATAAAGAGAGAAATAATTATTCCTTTGGCATGAGAATTATATTTTATTTAGTATTTATTAAATATGAAGGACACAAAACAGTGCCTGGCACCTAATAAACACTAAAAAGTAATGATAATAAAGTATATATCCCATGTGTCTAGGACAGAAGTGGCCCATCACAGCTATTTGTTAAATAATACTTAATTTTTTAAGATGAATAAATGGATAGTTTTATTTTCTATGAGTCCCAGAAAAGTGGTAGAGAATTTTCAGTGTTGTACCTACTCCTGTACATCAATTGTCTTGAGCCCCATTCTTCAGAGATTCACTAATATAGTGCTAGCCAGTCAGAACTATGTTCAAGTCACTGAAAGTTGCTAGGGATTCAGGATGAGATCCATGCCTCGGTGGCCTACTGCAAATATAAGGGCTTCCAAGTCTTTTGTATAAACCAAAACGAGGATCACATTCCTCAGAGCTCCTTGTCTGAAGTCCATACTTACCCTAAATGGCTATACTTTGACATTTTCAACATGACATGAGTAAGAAACATTTCAAGGGCAGAAAAAGGAGAAATAAATGGGAAACGCAGAGACCAATAGAGAATACTCATTTCTTGTGTTGGTTAAGGACCAAAGTCACTTCTGTGCACCTGGTGTTTGTCTTATTGTTGCTTATTTAATCCATACTGTACTTCTCACGCTGCTAATAAAGACATACCGAAGATTGGGTAATTTATAAAGGAAATAGGTTTAAATGAGTCACAGTTTAGCATGGCTGGGAGGCCTCAGGAAACTTATAATCATGTCAGAAGAGGAGGCAAACACATCCTTCTTCACATGGTGACAGGAACAAGTGCAGAATGAAGGTGGGGAAAGAGCCCCTTATAAAACCATCAGATCTTACGAGAAGTCACTCACTATCATGATAACAGCGTGGAGGTAACTGCCCCCATGATTCAATTACCTCCCACCAGGTCCCCCCACCCCAAAACACGTGGGGATAATGATAAGTACATTTCAAGATGAGATTTGGGTGGGGATATAGCCAAACCATATTACATACGATTTTGAGAACTGAGATCATGAATTATTTCAGAGAATCCAGAATATGTAGCATGCTGTGTAAATTGATAGGTGGGAAAACTTAGGTCAGAGGATTCTAAATATCAAAGAAACAGTAGATGCAATTTTTAACAGCAAAATTAGAAGTGATTAGGCCACAAAACATGCTGACAACACAGACTGCCTTAGTCGCCTTTGATAGTTATCAATGAATGTCAGAACTTTCACTCCCCCATTTTATACAGAAAATGTTAGTATGATAACTCAAACTGGGGAAACCTTATGTAACAATATTAAGTCTGTGGCCACTTATACCATTAGCACCTTCAGCACTATGACTTCCCTTACTAAGTGGCCCTCTATTTAGGCTATCATGGAAAAATACAAAAAAAAAAAAAAAAAAAAAAAAGACAATTTCTGCATGTTCTAGGGTGATCAGGGCTCTTATGAAGAAGGGTACTTCTTACAAGAAGTATCAGGTGGGCTAAGATACAGACTTACAGTTAGACAATTCCATAGTTTATGACTTACATCTGTTTTCTGTTTCTGTGAATAAATAAAACTCCATGAAACCCCATGAAAATATATGGGGTTAGACACAGGAACAGAAAACCAAACTCTGCATTCTCTCGTAAGTGGGAGTTGAAAAACGAGAACACATGGACACAGGGAGGGGAACATCACACACCGGGGCCTGTTGGGTGGTGGGGAGCAAGGGGAGGGAGAGCATTAGGACAAATACCTAATGCATGCGGGGTTTAAACCTAAGTGACGGGTTGATGGGTGCATCAAACCACCATGGCACATGTATACCTATGTAACAAACCTGCACGTTCTGCACATGTGTCCCAGAACTTAAAGCATAATTTTTTAAAAAAGAAAACGTATGGGGTTAGGTTACACTTGTCACTGCTGTATAATGCTGTCTCTATTATCGTTTTATATAAAAATGAGTAAATAGAGCAAAAATAAACAAAAGAAATGAATGTGCTTATGCTTTTATTTGTAAGTGTTCTTTATATGTGACTTTGGGTTTTTCCTCTTTAATAAAACTCCATTAGCCCATCTGAGATGTTTTCGGCAACAGGGTGCTAGATACACTTATTTTTACCAAAGTTTAAAATAACTGCAGACCCTATGGAAAAATGAAAAAGGAATTTTTGCTAGAGCCATAGGTAAGTGTACTTGCCTTTCTGAGAAACATAGTTCAAGCAAGTCTGACCAAGGGCAATGAGAAAGGATGGAGGAGCACAAGATGGAGAAGGGCATGTTGGGGAACCTGTAAATGTGCTTGACCTTAAGTTAATGTTTAAGGTATGCAGGAGGAAGGAGGAAGGTCAAAGATTGCCTAAGCCTTGAGCATGTATGTTTGTTAGACACGTGGCTATGTGTAGATGTTGTATCAGTATGTGACATCACAGAAAAGGAATGGAGAGGAAATGAAGGAGGAGGTGAACACAGCTCTGCCTTTACTTGTATTTCTGCACGAATTAAGTACAAAAGTGCTCTCGACCATGTATTAGCAGTCATGGTATGGATCTCATCAGGGAAAGATTTGCAGTTTCTCACAAAAGCCAAGTAAGAAAGGCAGGCTGTGAGAAACTTACAGCAAATCTCCTCATTAATGAAAATCTGCTTTTAAGGTGATTTGCTTTGGTTCACAGCTTATTTTCAAGATCAGGATTAATATTAATTGTAAATTTATGGAAAGTGGAAATACTTAAGAAACAGCAGGTTTTCTGTGCATAGCTTTGTCTGTCCTCTGGGGATACATGCCTTCGAAGGATGTGGCTTGCACGACAGGTTACATAACTGGTATGATTATGAACTGTGCATGCATTATTGATGCTGGAACAGCTGCATGCTTGTAAAGGTTTGCATCTTGAAGTTGAGATAGAGTCCCCTGGGCATTGTGAAGATTTGCATAGGGACTTCAGTATGGTTCACGTCTTAATGTTCCCTGTATTTATAATAACAACTGTATTCATAGTAAATACTTAGACCCTTAATATATACAAGACACAGTTTTATTCATTTAATCATCACAATAGCCCTATGAATTATATGCTATTATTGATAATAATAATTTAGAAAAGAGGAATGTGATCCACTGAAATGTTAAGAAATTTTCCAAGGTCATATGGCTAGGAAGTGCTGGAGGCACATCTTGAATTCAAACAGAGTGGTTCCAGAGTCTATTGATCAACCATGGGACTAACTGCCTGTGCACACATTCTAGAAATGGAATTACATAAATATTGGATGAATGGTGAGTTGTGTGTGTAAGTTACATCCATTAAAATAATACTTATCCAATATAGCATGAATGAGAGGTACATAACAGATACCATATTTCCTCAATTTTAAGGTACACACTTTATTCATGAATTAATATTTCTGAAATTAAATTGCATCTTATTGATGATAAGAAAGTATCAGGTTGTAATTTATTTGATTCTATGTTTTTCTTTCTAAGTGACTCAAAATGATGATGTGTCTTACAATCAGTGGCATCTTGTTGTCAATATAATAGAGAAAGTAATTTTTATTGCCTAAATACAGTAAATTAAAAAGCGGTATATGGATTCAAATAAAAGAATGTTGCTAGATGTGTATATGTTTGTTTTTTGCCTGAAGGTTGATATAACTGCCCTGACTCAAAAACACAGGATGCACTTTTCCTCCAGGACAGGGTCCACTGATAGGAGGAGTAACACATAACAAATGTGGAGTAATATCATTAAGAAAATTGGCGTATAAAATGAGGAAGAAAGGCAAAATTAAAATAGAATATGTGAAGAACAGAGAATTACATATGAAGTACAGAGAAGTAAATGAGCATCAAAGGGATGACTATTTCATAAAGTGAAACAATGAGAAACTTGGGAGTTAAAGTCAAGCTCACCTTTGCTATAATTCCATCTCTATCCATATTAAATACAAGTGTATATGTTGCTATGCTATACATAGGCCCTATCCCAGAGGGAACATGCATCCTATTTTCTATAGTTCATGGGAGATGCATCAAAGCTCTGGAAGAAAGCAGACGTATATACATCTAGCAGTAATTGTTTCATTCATATGCACATGTTTCCTGACCTTTAGAAGCTTCACTTTCCTAACCTGAGATAAAGGAAAAATAAGTCCACCCTGTAAGCATTTTTCTAAGAACAAATGAGAAATATTTGCAAAGTTCTTGGCAGTGTAAGAACTCATTAAATTATGTTGGTTATTATTTTTTGACAAATGGGCTGAATCAGAAATGTTGTATTCTGTACCCTGTGCCTTTAGGTTCAATTATTGTTTAATGGTATCTAACGTTTCACTGTATCCTGTTACTGGCAGCATTCCTGCAGCATTAATTATATACCATCCTGAAGAGCATTTCTATGAGCAACAAAAGCTCTTGACGAGAGGGCAGTGGCTCCCTTTATGGGCATTTAATTTTAAATATTTATATATTATTTGTATGAATCAGAATTCATGAAATCTTTCATAGTAATATAAATATAGATACATTCTCTTTTAAAAATTCAGATTATCAATCATATTTGTAGTCAGTAAATTCTGTGCAAAATAGTGTTCAGATATTATCCTTATTTAAGGTTCAGCATCCATGTAATACTACCTACCATTGTCTAGAAACAAATCTGAAATAGGAACTTGTCTAAAAATTTCAAAACTTTGTATCCCCAGTGGGCTTCAATGAGGTTCTCTGCACGCTGATACCAAACCATTGCTATTATTGGAGTGAAAGGAGTGGGCTGTGGAGCTTAAGCATGTTTCAAATGTTAAGGGTGAATCTGTATTTTAATCAGAGCAGAGTATGCATGATTCATATTTTTTAACTGAATAAATCAAAGCTTGGAGTGATTAAATGATTTACTCGGTGGCTACCTCTTCTGTGAGTGTTCTCTGTCGCTTGTTAGATCCAGTTGCCTGATTTGGATAAGAAGGTGAGACGGAGAAGGGTCTAAGTCACAGACTCATGAGATTGACTTCTAGTTCCTTCCTCATGTCTGCTCTGTCTCCCCAAAGGAAGAATAGGTGGGTTCATCAAATTCTGAAAATATCATGAAGTAAAGAGCATACCATTTGGTTTTTCAGGACTTACACTAGAATAAAAAACTGATGGCTTGATTTCATTAATTATTTCTATCAGTATTCAGATTTAAACAAGATCTTAGTGATATAATGTCCAACTTTTATCTTCTGAGTTTTGATGGCGGATGCTTTGATCTGGGAATATTTAAGCCTGAATGACTACTGCCAGGAATATTATAGACAGATCATATCCTTGCTACAGTTGAAAATCAAATTACTAGCCCTTTACCTGCTATGCAAAAGGTGTGTAAAAAATATATATTTAATGAAAATAAGTTTCTAATTGAGTCAAATGTGTTCTCTTACATATAAAGTCTATTCAAAATCTAGTGTTCTTTATTAAAATCTAATCTTTATATACATAGGTTCTATAACAATTTTAAAATTCTGTATCTTTATCAAATTATTTTCTTATCATCCCCTAGGAAACTGAGTGGTATTAGTGAAAGAGATCATGATTTGGGGATATCATACCTGAATTCAAATCCCAACCACACTGCTTGTGTGTTGTGCAATTTTGGGGAGATTATTAAGTTGACTGAGCTTTGAATCGAAGTTTGTAAACTGGAAATGATAATACCTATTTCCCAGAGTCATTATGAGGATTAAATAAATTTATAATATGGCTTATAATAGGAACTCAATGAAAATATTAGGTTATCAGCCTTCTGCTTAAGTATAAGCTGGGCAAAGCTAGTTAGTAAAGAAGAATTTAAAAAGAAAGAAAAGCAAAATTATATGCAACCATTCAATTAACTCTACTATATTATACTCTGAAATTGATTCTTAAATCTTGTGTTACAGTACAATTTATGAAATACATATTAGCAGTATGGTATATGCACTCTATTATGGTCTTCATCATTTTTAATTTTTTAAATTTTTTATTTTTGTGGGTGCATAGTTGGTATATGTATCTATGGAGTTGAGATATTCTGATACAGGTATACAATCCATAATAATCACATTAGAGTAATGAGGTATCCATCACTTCAACACTTGATCCTGTCTTTGTGTTAAAACAATCCAATTAAACTCTTTTAGTTATTTTTAAATGTACAATAAATTATTGCTGACTGTAGTGACCATGTTGTGCTATCGAACAGTAGATCTTATTCATTCTATCTAAGTATGTTTTTGTACCCATTGACCATCCCCATGCCCCTACCCTACCCCCCACTACCTTACCCAGCCTCTGGTAACCATCATTCTCCTTTCTATCTCCCTAACTTTAATTGTTTTAAATTTTAGCTCCCATAAATAAGTAAGAACATGCAAAGGTTTTCTTTCCCTGGCTTATTTAACTTAACATCATGGCCTCTAGTTTCATGCATGTTGTTGCAAATGACTGTATATTTTCAAATACCCTGTCTTCAAGCTCACTAATTCTTTCTTCTGCTTGATCAAATCTGCTGGGAAGAGACTGATGCATTCTTCATTATGTCAGTTCCATTTCTTAGTTCCAGAATTTCTGCTTGATTCTTTTTAATTTTTTTCATCTTTTTATTAACTTTGTCTGACAGGATTCTGGATTCCTTCTCTGTGTTATTTTGAATTTCGTTGAGTTCCTCAAAACGTCTATTTTGAATTCTCTGTCTGAAAGGTTGCATAACTCTCTCTCTCTCTGAGGTTGGTCACTGGTGCCTTATTTTGTTTGTCTGGTGAGGTCATGTTTTACTGGATGGTCTTGATGCTTGTGGATGTCCATTGGTGTCTGGATATTGAAGAGTTAGGTATTTATTGTAGTCTTTGCAGTCTGGACTTGTTTATACCCATCCAACTTGAGAAAGCTTTCCAGGTTTTAGGGTCTTGGGTGTTGTGATCTAAGTTTCTGGTCACTGCAGCCCTATTTGCACTAGTGAGCATCTTAAGCCCCGTATCAGCTGTGGTTTTGCAGACTCATAGGGGTAATTCCTTAGTTGTCATGGATTAGATCTGGAAGAACTCTCTAGATTACCAGGCAGAGACTCTTGTTCTCTTCCCTTACTTTCTCCCTAATAAATGGAGTCTCTCTCTCCTCTGCTGAGCTTCTTGAAGCCGGAAGAGGGGTGACACAAGAACCCCTATTGGCCACTACCACTGGGACTGCACCAGGTTAGATCTGAAGCCAGCACAGCACTGGGTTTCACCAAAGACCTGCAGTAACAACTGCCTGACTCCCACCTGTGTTTGCTGAAGGCCCCAGGGCTCTACAATCAGCAGGTGGCAAAGTCAGCCAGTCCTGTGTCCTTCTCTTCAGGTTGGCAAGTTTTCTTAGGCCCCAGGCAGGTCCAGGGATGCCATCCAGGAGCAAGGGCCTGGAGTCAGAAACCTCTGGAATCGACCTACCACTCTGTTCTACATTGTCTGAGCAGGTACACAGTGTCACAAGACGAAATCCTTCCCACTCTTCCTTTCCCATTCCACAATAGGAGGAGCCAGTCCCCATGACTACTACCACCCCAGGCCTGCAGCAAATACGGCCTGGCTGCTGCTGATGTTTATTCAAGGGCCAAGGGCTCTTCAGTCAGCCTGTGGTAAATGTAGCCAGGCCTGGGACTGTCCTTTCAGGGCAGTGAGCTCACCTTGGCCCAAAGCGAGTCCAGAAATGCTGCCCAGGAGCCTAGTCCTGAAATCAGGGACCCCAAGAGCCTGCTTGGTATTCTATCTTACTGTGGCCAAGCAGGTGTCCAGGTTGCAAGAAAAGTTCCCTTTACTCTGCTCTTTCCTTTTCTCAAGCATAAGGAGTCCCTCTTTATAGCTGCCATAGCCAGGAAGGTGCTGGGTCACACCTGAAGCCAGAGTCTCACCCAAGGCCCGTAACAAGTACTGACTGGCAGTCACTGCTGACTATTCAGGACCAAGGGTTCTTTATTCAGTAGGTAATAAATCCTGCCAAGACTGGGTCCTTCTCTTCAAGAGAGTGGGTTCCCTTGTGGCCCAGGGTGTGTCTAGAAATACTGTCTGGGAGTTAGAGCCTGGAATGTGTGCCCCAGGATTCTGCCTGGTGCCCTATTTGTTATCCAAGTTGCAAAACAAGTCTTCTTTACTATTCTCTCTCCTTTCCTTGAGTGCAAGGAAGGGGTCTCTATCAAAGCTGCGAGCTGCACTGCCTGGAGCTGGGGGAGAAGTGGCACAAGAACTTACTTGGCTGGCCTGGCTCGTGTTTCCCTAGGTCGCATGCCCCTCAAGCCCACTGACTCTGAGCCCAGCACAGCACCAGGCCTTGCCTAGGAATTGCAGCCCTTGTGGCCTAGACTGTCTTTCAAGTTTATGTAGAACCTCAGAGCACTTAAGCCCTCAGTAAGTGAGCCTTGCTGAAACTCAGGTTAAAACTGGTAGGGTTGATGATGCCCCTTCAACTAGGGCTGGTCTAAATGCTCCTCCTGCCAGCTGAGTTCTGACTTGTGCTGCTGCAGCAGAGCATCCCTGAGATCCAATGTAAAGTCCCACAATCAGTTCCCCAAGCACATAGATTCTTTCCCTGTGCCAAGCACCTGCTGATGGGGAATGTGGGAGGGGATCAGCAATTCAAGATGGTCTTTCTTACCCTCTTAAGTGCCTCTTTCAGTGACATGAAGTTAAAACCAGATACTGTGATTCCTCACCTGATTTTTGGTTCCTATGAAGGTGCTTTTTGTGTGGATAGTTGTTCAATTCACTGTTCCTTCAGGGAGGATGATCAGTAGAAGCTTCTAGTTGGCCATCTTGCTCTCAGTTTTCCCTGTATTGTTCATCTTTACAGCACTTTGACAGAGTTTAACTCTTTCTGAATGCAAAATGTCAGTCACACAACCAATCAACAGTGAGGTCAACTGATACTCCCATGAAATAGCTGGTTAAGAAACAGGTCTTTTAAAAGCTGGTCTTATAAAATAAATAAACAAATAAATAAATGAACAAACAACCTCCCCCCCCACAAATAAAATAATAGAACTCTTGCTTGGAATTACAGATGCTAGTAAAGGAATAATTTTTGTTAAAGAGCAGAGGTATTTAATTAAATTATTTGATTGTTATTAAAATTCTTTCTATAAAGTAAGTGGTTAGAAAGCTGCATTGTAGCTAAGATAAACATTCCTGACTGGGGATAATATCAGGAGATAAAACCATATTTAATATCTTCAAATGGAATGAATTTGAACAAAGAAAATATTGAATAGGAAAGAAAAAACCCAGTAAAAATATTCTCTTCTATTTGGAATTCCTGAGAGAATACGTGCTCTAGAGATCAAAAGAACACAGTTACTACCAAAGATAGTTGTTGGCAGATTTAGGGCAGTACACAGTTTTTAAGGAATAGCTTGCTACCTCCATTTAACAAAAAATAAAAATGAGACCTACCATCAAACAAGACCCTAGAGTTGCCTATAGTTGGCCTCAACCCAGGCCTTCTGATTCCAGGTCTACAGCACTTTGCTCTACAACCCTGACCCTTATGTAAAATAAAAAAAATTTTTTTTAAAAAAGAAGCCAACATTCATTCATTCATTAGATTTGTCAACAAATATTTAGGCAGTTCCTGTGATATACCCTGTTAAGGTTGAGCAACAAATGAGAAACATTTATAGGGGGTCCCAATATGAAGGCCAGATTTACTATCCATTCATAATGATTACTTGCTGGCAAGGTCATTGGCTCAAAAGATACAGAGTAAATTAGAAACAAAAAATTCTGTGTGGTAATTACTAATAAGCAAAATTAAAATTTAGAAGAATTACCTTTTTGCCTCTTTAAATCTTGATATCTGTTGAATCTTTGTATTTGTTTATTTCTTATGTTAAGTAGTTCAACCATTCATGTATGTATGACTTCCATCATATAACATATATTTATACATACATTCTATGTATCTGCATGTATAAATAAATCATAGTGGGCAATTTTATTTGGAGTCAAAATTGAATTTTAAATTTTAAGATATTGCTAAGCAGTCCATGGGATTCATGAAATATAAGTCGCCAAATGCTTGCGGAAGACGAATTCCTGGAATAATGGAAGAAATGAGATTCTAGTAGTGTATTCCAAAGCCTTGAAGCTCTCTGAAGGACCTCAGAGTTTGCTGATGGGTGTTGGGAGAGGGTAGAAGGCTGGAATTGATGTTCAGCATGAGTTTTCTGACTATCCCCATGGGATTCATGCAAATATAAGTCACCAAATGCTTGGGGAAAACAAACACCTGGAATAATAGATGAACTTCGATTCTAGTAGTGTATTCCAAAGCCTTGAGGCTCTCTGAAGGACCTCAGAGTTTACTGATGGGTGTTGGGAGAGGGTAGTAGATTGGAATTGATTTTCGACATGAGTTTTCTGAGTATCATCTCCTGCAGAATAATATTTTATTTGACAAAAGGGTCACTACTTATTAGAAAACTTGAAGACAAAAAAAAAAAAAAAAAAGTTTTAGGAGATTTCCTAAGAAATAAAATCCAATTTGAGTGTCAAGAGCATCACTATCCCAAACTAACAAGCATTTCCCTGATTTGTGTAATAAATAATCATCCTGAGTTTTGAAGGCACAAGGCAAGTTTTATTTTAGGAGCCATTTGAATCTCTTCTCTTCCTTTCCTGCCTATTCTTTCAGACATAGAATATTTCACAAATGTGCCCTTAATTGTCACATGGGCCCCACCAAAAAAAAAAAAAAAAAAAAAGGTTATTATTCTGTAAGCTATTATAAGCCTGTTCTCAAGTCTCAAAGATTTAAGCAATGAGATGCTGCCTAAATCCACACTGTTAGCATTCTCCTGCCTCCCAGTGCAGTGATCCTCTGCTTCCACAAGGATTTGGGGAAAACAGTTGATTCCAGTCTCTGCTCACCTTTACTTTCCCTCTATTACTACTTCACGCTTTCTGTCCTGTAGTATGTTACATTATTTTGTCTAAATAGCCTCAGGAAAACCATAATTAGATCTGTAAGTTTTGTCTTCAACATTCTTCATCACACCTTTGAAATTTCCTCATTTCTGCCTTCCAATTGGGAAATTCCAGTTGCCCATTACACATATTTCAGATCTTGGGCCTTCTCTTCTACAAAATTGCCTCTGGCTCCCCAAGCCCTATTAGGTTATTCCCCACCTCGAAAGTGTTCTGCTGTCTCTGGACTATGTCCTACACCATCCATCACCCCCTCTCTCTTCTAGGGATTGCAACTGTTACTTGCTTATTTTTATATGTTATAGTTATTAACTATTTGCCTAAAGAGGGCCTAGCTAGGGAAATAAACTAAAATAATAAGCAAAATAGACATGATCTCTGTCCTCCGGGAGATGCAAATACAGTGGGAGAAAATTTCAATTAAAATGACCAAGGCAATATGATGTTTTTTGATAGGGTAAAACAAAGGTGCTGTAAGTTCATATAGTAGAGGCTCTTATACCTGACTGTGGTTATCGAAGAAGGCTTCCCCAGGGAAAGAAAAAGAAATTGTCAAGAAAAGTAGAGAATTGCAGTGGGGAAGACAAAGAATATTTCAGGAAGAAGGAAAAGTATTGTGAAAATCTAGGAGAGGATAAAACATTGTACTTGAAGGACTAGTAGATGTACATTGTGTTTAAAGCTTAGATAATGAAGAAGACAGTGATCAGATATGAGGTAGCAGTCACATCTAGTAGAAGTTTGTGAACTACTTTAAGAGTTTGAACATTGTCTGTACAACAAAAGAAGCTACTAAAATATTTTTTTAAAGAGAGAGAAATAATGATTTGGAGTTTTTAAAAGATTATTCTGGCTGCAGTGTGGAAAGGAAAAGACTGGGGGTAATTCTGAAATACGTGCACACATCCATTCTTTTTAGTACCAAAATATATTGGCTTTGAGCCACAAGTTCTTAAAGTCTCTTTAATCTATGGTAATTTGTATGTCTTGTTAGAAATAGATCAAAAATAGAGAAAGGGACTTGGTTTATTTAAGTAATGGAGCTTTTCAGCTCCTCCCCTTTCCTTCCACTCTTCTAAAACCCTTATTACTCAAAACGTAGTCCATGGTCCAGAACAATCAGTATCTCCTGGGAATTGTTTAGAAATGTGAATAGCTATTCCCACCCCAGACCTATTAAATCCCAATCTGCATTTTAACAAGTTCCCCAGTTGATTTGTATGCACATTAGAGTTTGAGAAGTCTGTTCTAGAAATCTACTATAGGCTGCCTCAACCCTTAATTCTACCTTTATGCCTTAGAGACGAATGTAAGATTCTTAGTGAGATTACACATAAGCACATGTATACACATTAAAGTAACTTTTAATTTTATATCTGCAAATACAATTAGTAATGCCCCAAATCATATATCACAACAGTCCTGACCTCAAGGTGGATTGACTACAGATTTTGTGACTTATAGTGGTGAAGGCCTAAACAAATGAAGAATTATCCCCAAATTTTTCTCGAGCATATCGTGTACTTGTACCTTTCAGTATGTCTACTGCATGTCAGGTCACCCTGTACTCTGAGAGCCTTGCAACAACAAATTCAGCGTGTGAGCAGCTGCTTCCAATACATGAGATGACCTCCCTTTAATCATATTATAAAATGTTTTCTTAGGCAACTAGTTTATTTTTTAAAATTTTAACAAAAAATACTCTTTCTGCAACACCCACAAAACCCAATCACTTTCTTCTGTATATTTTGCTCACTGACAGTTTATAAGAAATGATACATGAATGAGTGACTATCATTAATAGTTTAATTTTAAAAAGGAAGTTTTGGGGTACTGTATTTTGCGAGAAGAGATTTAACCCAACCTCCTACGTCTACCCTCTTATGTCTACCTCCTATGCCAACCTCCTACTTCTGTCCTTTAGCCTGGTCCAGGGAGAACTGATATCAGTAATGGTAACCTCCAAAGTACTTAAAATTTTTAATCACCAAAAAATATCTAAGAATGGTAAGAGTGACACAATTATGTGGCATAGTGGAAATAAATATTGACCTAAAGGTGAGAAAATCTGGATTCTGATCTTGACTACAACACTAATTAGCTATGACTTCACACACATGGTTCCTTACTGGGCGTACATGTACTAATCTATAAGGGGAAGCCATAGACCAGACAATCTGAATATTTTAAGATTCCACAGGCATTTCATTTATCTGAAAATTGGTGATCCACATGTGCTGCATAATGATGGAAACACTTGGGAAAGGATAATATCCAATTACCAGGCATTGCCTGGTATTTGAACTACCATTTCCCAGGCATCCTGAATTAGTGGCAATGTACACTCTTGCATGCAAGCCACCTCTCTCAGTCACCCTCCTGTAAGTGGCAACTTTTGCCAAGTCTAACCAGCACTTCCTTCGACTTGTTGCTGTTTTATTTTCTTCCTCCAAACTAACGAAAAGATTATACCTTTCCTAAAACTTATGACAGATGCTTTCGTCCCTGCCTTAAAAATCAGGATGAAAATGTATCTTGAAGTCAAAGTCATTGAGTCTATAGGCAACATTTCCACAATACCTCTTTACATAAACACTTGCTAATGTCTATCTCCTTTGAAAATAGTGCTGAAAATGAAGCAAACTCAAAATGTTTCAGCTCACTTGTCCTCTTCTCAAGGATTCTGCAGAAGCTCTTCCTTCTCTTCTCTTCCTGCTTCCTCCCCAGGGACTGCACACATGAGGTGCCCAAGACCCTTTTAGACTTTCCTTCCCTGTCATTGCATTTCTTAAATATTTCTTTTTGTTTACAATAATCTCACTTTAAATAGCACTATTAAGATATAGCTAAAGCCAAATTTGTTGCAGATTTGAAGTTCAATAATTTAACATAGCATTTTAGCAGGAGGAACTCATTTTGACTGCTTTTTTGCCCATCTGAAAACAACTATGGATTTTCTCTTCAGGTCCAGTGATCTTCCCATGGCCTTCTAACAAGAGCAATAAGCACAATGACATTTATCATCAGTGAAAATTCACTTTATAGTATGGACTGTACATAAATCATCACATATTATCTTAATAATGAGCAAGAGAATATTTTTATCCCCCACATTATGAGTAAGGAAACTAAGACTAGAGAAAGTGTACTGTTTGCCTAGGGTTGCTCGGCTGGAGAGTGGAAGAGCACAGATTTGAATCTGGGTTATTCTTACTTCAAGTCTCTCGTTCTTCTACACTGTCAAATGTTGCTGCTTCTCTCCTAACACAGGTTATGTTATTGGGATTCCAAGTCTAATGATGATTTAGTTGTTCATCCATGTAAAGTAAGATTCACCAAGGAGACTTAGTGTTTATGGTTAATCTGATGCGTCATTTTCCTTTTGGAGTTTCCCTCTTAATCTAATCCCAGGCCCTCTGCCTCTCTGTGGGCTTTAGGAGTTGAGTATGTTTTATCACTCTACCCATCTTCTACAGCAGTGTTTCCCAGACTTTGATGTACTTAAGAATCTTCTGGGAAAATTGGAATAGAGTAGCCTTAGCCTAAGGTAGGGCTTAGTGATCTGCATTTTAAAGCACCCCCTATGCACACCCCTATGGAGAAACATGAAAAACATAAGAATATTGTGTTAGGCTGTTCTTGCATTGCTATAAAGAAATAACGGAGACTGGTTGATGTATTTAGAAAAGAGGTTTAATTGACTCATGGTTCTGCAGGCTGTAAGGGAAGTATGGTGCTGGCATCTGCTTGGCTTCTGGGAAAGCCTCAGGAAGTTTACAATCATGGTGGAAGGTGAAGAGGGAGCCAGCATGTGACATGGCAAGAGCTGGAGCATAGGGAGGGGAGGAGGTGCCACACACTTTTAAACAAATCTCGCATGAATTCACTCTTCACCAAGAGCATGGCACTAAGCCATTCATGACAGATATGCTTCCATGTTCAATCACCTCCCGCCAGGTCCCACCTCCAACACTGGGGATTATAATTCAACATAAGATTTAGACGGGACAACATCCCAACTCTATCAGTCTGTTTGTTTTCTCTATCCTAAGTAAAGGGTAGAATAATCCCAGGCCTAGAAAATGGTGACAGATGAGTCCTAACATCTATTTCTTACTAAAGTGTTCTGCTAAGAAGAATATTTTATGATAAGGATATTAATTAATGTTACTGACGAGATCCATGCTTTTTCGTTCTGTCTTTCATTCTGGACTCTTTAAGTCACCTCCTGTGATCCTGCACCATCTTTATTTTCCCCATAGACTTTCCTGAATGTAATGAAAATATTTTCTTTTTGGTCTCAGAGACTTTCCTTATATGTACAGCAGGATGGTATATAGTAGTGATTATGTCATATAAGTGATGAAAAGATTAACTAGTCAATGACCCTATGTGGCACATTTCCTTAATAGCATAAGTAAAAGGCTCCATCTAAAATTTTGCAGTGTACTACCTGTACTGCTGTATGAAGAGGCCTTCAAATGAACTAACGTTATTAAAGAGGTTAGCACAATTCTTGGTATTGCCATCCCAAAATGGTACCTATTATCTAATATTTATCCTTACCTTTGATTAATTCTGTCTGATTTGTTCTTTTATTCTTGAAATCCCTTTACTAGGCACTTTTCAAGTTAATACTATAATACTTGCTGGCTTAGCTTGCCTTCTTCACTATGTGTCAAAAATAACTGGACTGATTTGTAGAGTGGCCTTAATCCTACCTTAATTGTAGATTTGCTTATGCCCATTCCCTTTCTCTCAACCCAGTCTGCTTGTAACCAATGCTGTGCCTTTACAAGATGACTGGCTGAGGTTAAAGGTGCAGTCCATAGGCAGAAAACTATTTTCCCCCTCTGTGAATACCAGCTGGCCGACCCAGAGACTGAACCAACTACCTTGACCTCATAAGCACTGCACTGCAAGCAACTGAGCATTTTGTTTTAATTACTATTATTATTATTATTTATTTTTATGTTTACTTTATTTTATTTTTGAGACAGAGTCTCCCACTGTCGCCCAGGCTGAAGTGCAGAGGCGCCATCTCAGCTCACTGCAAGCTCTGCCTCCGGTTCATGCCACTCTCCCGCCTTAGCCTCCCTAGTAGCTGGGACTACAGGTGCCCGCCACCACTTCTGGCTAATTTTTCGTATTTTTAGTAGAGATGGGGTTTCACTGTTTTAGCCAGAATGCTCTCGATTTCCTGACATCGTGATCCGCCCGCCTCGGCCTCCCAAAGTGCTAGGATTACAGGCGTGAGCAACGGCACCCGTCCTTGTTTTAGTTATTTTAATAATGTGATGATGATTATAAATATACAGCCAGAACAATACTGAATTTAGAAATTTCATTATTCCAATTAATGATGCAAATCAGAGGAAGTATGTACATGAGAAGGTAAATTAGAGTACCCACATGGAAATCATAGATCTGGCAAATAGATTTAAGAAGGAATATGTGGTATATGAGTGTGTGTGCATGAGATGGGGTAAGGAAAAGAGAAGTGGGGGTGGTGGAGACAGAAAGAAAGAGGATTAACTATATTTCCTTTAGGCAAAAAAAGTAAGAGTTACTAAAACAGAAATAATTACAGGTGTGATGAGACAATGGGATAAACCACACAATTTACTTCCTTACTATTTTGCATTTTTATATCCTTTAAATACTGCTAAAGCAAACAACTTGGCAGAAAAGAAGGAATGTTATCTGGTATTGGACTGACTTTTGTTTTATCCTTTTGTACAAAAAAAGTTTAACAGAAAATTCTGTGTGCATGAGTGTGTGTGTGTGTATTCAACTTCTCTTTTGAAACACAGATCATAGGACTGGGAAAATAAAACTAAACAAACGGTACAAGATTTCTGACCACATGAAGCTTACATTCTAATAGAAAGGTTTAGACAAAAGAAAAATAGCTATATCATTGAGTGAATGCATAATGAAAACTAGTATATCAGAAAATTTTTGACACAAATTGAAAATGTAAATGTTTAGAAAGTGGTGGGAATGAGGGAAGAGGTGGGTTACTATTATTTAAATAGAGACTAACTTTTCCCAGGATATCATAATTGGGGAAATTACCTCCAGCTTTGGGGTACCTTACAGAGCTGTCTCTGGACTGTGGGAAAAAGTTTCTGCTATCAGGTATTTAAAAGAGGTTTTGGTTGGGCGCGATGGCTCATGCATGTAATCCCAGAACTCTGGGAGGCCAAGGAGGGTGGATCACCTGAAGTCAGGGGTTTGAGACCAGCCTGGCCAACGTGGTGAAACCCTGTCTCTACTAAAAATAACTAAAAATATTAATTAGCTGGGCATTGTGGCAGGTGCCTGTAATCCCAGCTACTTGGGAGACTGAGGCAGGAGAATCGCTTGAACCTGGGAGGTAGAGGTTGCAGTGAGCCGAGATCGTGCCATTGCACTCCCGCCTGGGCCACAAGAGTGAAACTCTATCGCAAAAAAGAAGAAGAAAAAAAAAGAGGTTTGACGCTCAAAACACAGAGCAATACACTATAAAGCGACCCACTCATCGACAGCCTTCCAGTACACCAGACAATCTTTGATTATCCTTTCCACATCTTCTGTCTGGCTAAGAATCTTGTGACCTGTCTGGCCAGGGCAGGCTCAGATGGTCCTGTTGGCGCAGTTTACAAATGTCAGTGAACAAAGCACACCAGTCCAGAGAGGGCTCACCTCCGGGGATAATTCTGTTCATCTTCAGCTCACTCCAACTCCCTCCTCATTACAATGGGCTTTGTCTGTATAACTTCAAGACTTTACAGTTGCAAGTTCAAGATTCATCACAAACCTTGAACTTTTAGTGCCTCGGTCCCCTCAGCTCCAGTGACCTTCGGTCCTTCTCCATTTCAGTTGCCTAGCAACACAGCCACACTTAAAGACCAGCCTCGGACTCATCCCCCTTCAGGGCTCACAATCACTTTAACTTCACTTTCTCCTATTCAGTCTGCTCTGATTTTTTCCCATAACCTCTACTCCCCTGACAATTTTCCCATTCTCACAGTCCACGAGCTTGCTTCTGTCCTCATTTGTTTGACTACCCAGTTGTGGACCCTACTGTCAGGCACTTCAGTTCTTCATATGTTTGTATTTCCATGTTTTCCAGTGCTTCTATCTCTGGAATCTTATACTTTCCCATTTTCTGTTATGACTGAGAACTGCAGAGTGGCGTCCACTAAATAATTTTGTTTGTTTTGTCATTGGGTTTGCTAAAATTCATGTTACCTAACTTTGGGTAAAAATCTTTGTAATTCATTTTATATCATTCCAAGATACTGAAAACATTTTACTTATTTAGTAAATGTTTAATAAACACTTGTTGAAATCCACACACTATTTTAGGTGCTTAGGTTACTTGACCATTACTGAACAATCATGTTATCCCTGTCCACAGTGGTTGATCCAAAGGCTCTAAAGCACAAAATAATAAAGTGGAAGAGGGAAAAAGAGAGAAAGGAGAGAGAGTGAGAGAGAGACAGAAAGAGAACAGAGATAGAGAGAAGTAATTATATCAAATGAGCCCCTGAATTGAGCTGTGCCTGAAGATATATTCATGGCCTTTTCAGCTACATGAACCAATAAATTTATTTTCTGTTTAAGTGACTTTGCGTTTCGATTCTGTCATTTGCAACTGAAAGAGTACTGAATAAAATAATATAGTTATTTGCATATATATATTATCCTCCCCTATGCAATCATAAGCGGCTTGAGAGAAAAGACTATATTATGCATCTTCTATCTTCCAGAATGCTTTGCACATTGTGAGTGTCCAATAAATATTTATTGAAGGAATAAATCGGTTTTAAAAATACCTTAAATTTGGATTACTGCTGTCTTTAGGCTTCTCTAGGGTGATCTGGATAATGAAAAGAACTACACCTGGCAGAAGTCTTAGAATTCCCTCCAAATGGGCATGTCGAGCCCTCATCCAACCTTCCACCTTTCCACCATTGTCACTTTATCTGCATCCCCTTTCAGCTCTTAGAGAGAGACTAAATGTACCTGGATGGATGTGTTCTTATTGTCAGCAATCAAAATCCCAGGCTCTGAATGTCATGTAACTGAGAGGGAAGAAAAATAGTCCCACTTTTGAATTTTAGTCTTTCTTGATCTACTTACAAGCATTTTTTTTGTAGGGATTGCAATGCCACTCTCCATCTACAGACATATCCTAATAAATGATGACAAGAGCAAGCCAATGGAGGATTATGATTTTCAGGTTTTGTTTGTCTATCTGTGTCTCTCTCTGTCTCTGACACACACACACACACACACACACACACACACACACACACACACCTCTAAGACAAAGGATTAAGGATTAAACAGAAATCCAACCAATGCCGAAGGCACACCTCTGTAAGGAAAGTTGGCTCTGTCTCACAGTTTCAGATCTCTGTTTCTATACACACAGACAAATCTTTTCATTAATGGAAGGTCTCCTGTGCATGTCTGGTGTCAGGGAAGTCAAAAGGACCAAGAACTCTTCCCTGAAGCAGACAGAATATGGGTAGAGGTAAACAGAATGATATATTTAATCATTTGGCAGGAAGAAAATCTCAGACAGTCAAAACAGCATCCTTATTAATTGCCAATTTTAGAGGCACTCTAGCATACAACCACTTTCTCCTGTCTTATTACTTGTTGAAAATACAAGAGGATTTGGGGCAGGGAAAACAAAAAGTCTATTTTTCTCTGGGTGTGCATATGTGTTTTAATTATCCCTCTTGAGATGCATCTTTGCACGGTTGTGCCTTCAATCTGTTGCTTGCAGTTTTGTTTTTGACAGCAGAGCTTATATTATCAGTAGTAGTTGCCAGTTTTCTTTCATATTTTGTATTTTGAGGGGGTTGGGGCAATTAGGATGGCCACCAAACCGTACTGTTTACTATTTAGAAGAGGCTAACTGCTTATCATTTAAAGAAACCTAAAGTACATGGACTCATCCTGCACCCTGCTTCCTGGGGTCAAGAACTCATGCTGTTGAGGCAGGAATAGATTGCTGGGTTTCTATTTGAAGACTACTTCCTGGTTTGGTATTCATGGATTCCTTCTTTGAAAAAAATAACCAGGTTACTGCCAAGACAACTAAAACAATAACAATAACTAAGTCAGTGAAGTAGCAGAGTGCACACTAACAAGCAGTCAACTTCTTACATTACAAATATCAATAGCAATCCTCTCTCTAATAGCAAATGCTAAATATTCAACATTCTACATCTGCCTGTGGAGATGGAGATCTTTTTAAGATATGGATGCACAGAAATTCCCACAAACTCCTGCCGTGTTAAGAATGCAAATCATCCTTGATTCAAAACAGAGCATGTTCTTAGAAAAGCAGAGCTTTCATTCTAACAGATTTCCTCAGTAATATGGTAGAAGCAAAAAACACAGTTTGTGAAATAATGTGTATTATTAAATGAAAGTATGAAAAACTTATTCAAACATAGACTGCCTCACAGTTGACGATACAAGTGCATTTGGTATGAAATACACATGAGTTCACAATGTCACAAAACTGCAAAGATGCAGAGAAGAAAGTAAACTCATGTAGCAGTAGAAGTTAGGGTGTAGAGATACTAGCTCATAATATTAAAATTTTAAATATGCACATATCATTTTTGTTGTGCCTGTTTTCTGATTATAAAATAGTACAAGAAATAGTCCAGGACAAAGCAGATAGAAAACAACCTTTCAGCTGAACATCCTTAACTTACCTCAGTTAATGTGCTAGAAGATTTCCTTTTATTCTTTTTTCTGTGCACTTTTATATTGATAAATGCATCACTACTTTAGACATGATGTAAAGCTTGGATCTGTAGTGACATGACTCACATTATGACCACCTCTTTCTTACAATCTTACCTTTGACTCCTGCTCAACAGGAGTCCAACACTAGGTCCTCCCATTATCTGTCCCATTCTTTATCTCCAAGTCAAAACTGAGGAAATAATATGTGAATAATAACAGAGCCCCACCATATCAAGGCAAGGGGGACAAATATTTTCAGAGTAATAAACACAGCACTGTCAGACTCCTGCCCAGTGATTCCACTAGTCACTTGAGTCCAACCAGAGGTGATTAAGGTGCCTATTCTTTCCTAGATGAAGGCAAGGAATAAGCAGGGAATGTCTGGGCTGTCTTCAGTGTTTATGTTATATGGTGCCAGTTCTCATCAAGTGAAGTGTTCAAACCTTCCCTTTCGTCTTCTTCCAGTCATGGTATGGTTTAGAGACTTTTTCTTCAGCACCTTTATATACCTATATCAGTCTTCTCAGGCTGCCATAACATGGTACTATAGACCGGGTGGCTTAAACAAAGATAATTTGTTTTTTTCACAGTTCTGGAGGCTTGAAGTCCCCAATCGAGTTGCAGAATGATTTGGTTTCTGGTGAGGACTCTCTTCCTTGGTTGTAAACATCTACTTTCTCGCAATATCCTAACAAGGGCTTTTCTTATTGTGTGTGTGTATATGGAGGGAGGGGGAAGGCGAGCTCTCTGGTGTCTCTTTTTACATAGGTCAGAGCCGCACCCTTTTGTCCTAATTTAACCTTAATGACTTCCTTAGAGGTCCCATCTCAAATAAAGCACTTTAAGAAAATGAATTTTGGAGTTTATGAACACTTTGGGTAAGTCGGCAGGGAAAATAAAGTAAGAGCACAAATGTGGAGTTAATTCCATATTTGATGAAGGATGACTTGCCAGTGACCAAGGAGATAAGGGGCAATACATTGCAGAAAGTTTCCTTGCCCATTGTATGCTGTGAGCTGAGTATTAATGGGATGAGTAATTGACATAGTAAGCAAAGACAGGGTTAAGGTTTTAAAAATCAGCTTCCAGTGATCTAGACCTATCCCAGCTATGGTCTGTGGCTTAGGTGTAGGTCAGAGGATGGAAATATTAACTGGAATACATTTAATGATTAGACAGTAGAGACCACCTATTGGAAAAACCACTCTTGATTTTCACAATGAAAATTTTGCCTTGATGAAGTTCAAGGCCTTTGCTAGAGAGGTAATGGAAGGACCAATTAAACATAAAAGGTGGTATGAACAAAGGACAAGTTTATGGTGATTAAAACTGCATTTTCTCAGAAAGACAGTGTGATATAAAGCTGAGTAATGTAAACTTGCTGGATGGTGAAATTATGGGTACGGACTTGGAAAAGATTAGGAGCACAGGGGCCATTCTCAGCACCCTGTGATCACATCTCACCTGTAATCTCCTCTTGCACTCAGACTTACAGCTGTTGCTGACTGTACCACTTGAAAATATCGACAAGGATGGGCCATGCATATATTGCTGGTTTAAAGAATTTTTTAGACACAATAAAACACTCTCAGATAAAGGGAACAATATATTTCTCTGATAGATGCAAAAGGGTCTTTCTCATAGGCAAATCAGGATCTCAGTGTCACCAAACACGTGTGATACTAAACACTTTCCTACTTAAAATATGTAAGTATGGAGTGGTGTAAACATCCTCTAATATAATGTTATTAAGAGAGAAAATTGTTTGACATATCTAAAGGATTAAAATGAGTTTCTATTTTGGTTTAACATGAGATCTGGTTATCAGCCATTGATTCAACGTCTCCCAATTATCTGCTCAAATGGTATGGAAATATGCCCTGAAGAGTAAAAAGCCACAAATGTGACAGTCTGTTAGTTATCCTCATCTCCATTCTTTATTCATTTATTTAGTATTAAAATCCTTAGTTTTAGGTGGGTACACTATCTCTTACAATGAGACTCTGTTTCCCAGCTTAGCCCTCCTCTCAAAGTGGTCATGGCTCTGTAACTAAGCTCTAGTCTATAAAATATAAGTAGGAATGCCATGGAAACTTATTGGAATCTCCCTTAAAATGCAGCTTGTGTATATCCTTTGCCCTTTTTTCTTAGTTCTTTCTTTTCTCTTGTTGACTAGAATTTGAGTGTAATGGGTAACAGTGCCCACATTGGCCTGTGATGAGACCTTGAGAATGGAAGCCACAACACAGCAATGAGATAGAAGGACCCTGGGAGCTTGGGGATTAAAGCCATCCTAGCCTAGAGTGCTTCCAGACTCTTACTGACAGGGAAACGAGTTTCTATTCTGTTTACAGCTCGTTGACTCAAAGCTGAGAAAAATGCTAACTCAAAGTCTATGCTGCCATTCAAAAGCAGAACTACGCATCAATCTTCTCATCATCTTCTAAAACCTTAAGACTGATAAAATTGAACTGGGAAACCCCATCGGTGATGAGCCAGAAACAGAAGACAACAACTAACCTGCCCATGGATAGGAAAAAATAATTTATTTTCCATTGTTGTTATCTGTCCTCTGGATCAGAAACAAAAAGAATTTGTATCAATCTGACAACCAAGGGGTCCCTATACTAAACATGTGCTGATTAGGGCAACCAACTTTTTCTCCCACCAGTTTATATCTGCACCTCTTTCTACACCCAATTTGAGACTGTCTCTTTCTGAAAATAAATAGATGAGATATACTGGAAGACAAGCTGTGATTCATTGTATACTGGAATGTGTAGTTGCCACAGGTAAAGAACTGGATTTGGGAAGGATAGAGAGAGGCAAGAAAAAAATTGTATCAGCAGATACTTGATCTGCTATGTGTTTCACACAATCAAACACTTGACATACAACACTACCTTGTTTCAACCCAAGAGGCCGATACAGAACAAAAGAGTAAAAGATATCAAAAATTGGGGTAAAAGTTGTGCAAATGAATGTCTAAATATTTGACCAGCACCCATGTGAACAAAGAGTAAGGAGAGAAGCAGTCTACACATCATCTTAGTTAATAAACACAAAGCCTGAATCAATTTGTTCTCTATCCAAGGTTGACTAAACAGAAATACAAACAGATTAAAGAAAGGAAGACACAGCCTAGAAAATGATACAAACTTGGGAAAAAACGATACAAACTTGGAAAAAAGCCATTAAATTGAAATAGAAGGAGAACAGACCTCTAATAACCATTAATGATAAGTAACAAAGTAAACTCTAGAGAATTTTTTTTTTTTTTTTTTTTTTTGAGACAGAGTCTCGCTCTGTCGCCCAGGCTGGAGTGCAGTGGCTGGATCTCAGCTCACTGCAAGCTCCGCCTCCTGGGTTTACGCCATTCTCCTGCCTCAGCCTCCCGAGTAGCTGGGACTACAGGCGCCCGCCACCTCGCCCGGCTAGTTTTTTGTATTTTGTTTAGTAGAGATGGGGTTTCACCGTGTTAGCCAGGATGGTCTCGATCTCCTGACCTCGTGATCCGCCCGTCTCGGCCTCCCAAAGTGCTGGGATTACAGGCTTGAGCGAGAATTCTTTGTACTTTCAATAGCACTTAAGATCACATTGTCTCTACATATAAAAAAAAAAAAAGAAGAGAAGTAATAGAAGAGAATGGCTTGAGATGAAAGATAGTAGAATATTTGACAAAACTGATGGATGAGTTGAGGACTGATTGCAAAGAAACCTATGAAAATGATAACTGAAAACAGAACTGGATAGTTTGAAATAGCAAGTCAAAAAAATTCAAATTAATAATATGATAAATAAACTTGAGAAATTTATAAAATGTACATTAAAAAAATAGAACAACCATAAATTTAGGAAAAAAGAAAAATGTGTGAAAGAAACCAAGAGATAAAGAAGGCCGAGAGTGCTCTCCCTTACCTAAGCTAGTAACTACATGTGTTCATCAGGAAGAAACTGAAAATTTTGAACAGAAGCAATAATTATAGACATAACTGGAGCTTAAAGTTGACATGAGAAAACAGATCAAAAGAGAGTTCTATAATACAGAAGAATCAATAGAAAGATATTCTTGTCTAGAAATACACTGAACATATTTGAAAGTTGCAAAACTAAGAAAAAATAAATTACAGAAATGGGCAGATAGGAGGGATGCTGACTGCTGATTGCCTTCTCTGCAATAATAAGGACCAATGGCCAATGAAATAATGTCTGCAATATATCTAGCTGGGAATAACATTCTGAGATATGTTTATTAACTCTTTTTTCTCTTCTGAAGATTTTTAAAAGCCTTTCTCAGCTATTCAACAGTGTAGACATATAATATCTATATGTCATTTTTAAATTACTTTAAAATGTACAACAACTGATTAAGAGATGAAATAAAATTAAGAAATAGAGTAGTGCAGTATAAAAATGCTAAACTCCTAATTTTACAATAGGGTGTTTCAAGAACACTATTTAATTATTAACTTGACAATTAGAGGAATACAGATTCTTATAATGAAAAGTTGAAAACGTGCATGGGACAAATTCCCACCAACTTCGGGATAGTGTTTCTCTCTGAGGATCCTGGAGCTGGCCTTTGGCTCTATATGTAATGGTTTGTTTGTTTAAGAGAAAGATATGAAACAAGTAGAGCAAAATGTTAACATCCGTTACATCTGACTGCAATGTTGGTGTCTGTTGTCAGTTTTAGTACTTTCTGTAGTTTTCTATATATTAGTAATATTTTACATTTTAAATGATTAGTTTTGAAAGTTGTAAAGATAACCACTAAGTAGAATTAAAAGCAAAATATGTACTGGTTCATCACAGAAAAAGAACATCAAGTCACATAATGTGCAAGAAATTATAGTATAGCAAAATACAGAAAATGTGAAAAAAATACTCAAAATAAGATGACAAAACTAAGACCATAGATTCATTATGTGAGTCACCATAAATTATTTAAATTCATATTAAATAAGTAGTGATAATAATAATATTAAATATTTAGTACTACTTAATGTATGTCTGAAATTATGCTATATGCTAACCTGCATAATGTAAATGTTTTTATCCCTTAATCCTCATGACAACTCTGAATCAAATAGTAGTATATTTAAAATTCTCATGATTTGAGTTGATAAAAAAAGTCAACTAAGAGATATATCTTTTTAAGACTTTTTAAGAGATACATCTTTTTAACTTCTTTTAAGAAAAGTTAAAAGATTCCTAACTCCCAGGGTGATGAGTTAGAAAGTCCCTTTGAGAGGTGATTAGATTGTGAGGAATTAGTAGCCTTTATAATGGCAGAGAGCTAGCTTAGCCCATTCTACCATACGAGGACACAGTGAAAAAGGCATCATCTATGAATCAGAAAATAAATCCTCATCAAACACTGAATCTATGGGCATCTTGATCTTGGACTTTCAGCTTCCAGAGCTATGAGAAATAAATTTCTATTGTTCATAAGCTGCCTTAGCAATGGCATTTTGTTAGCACAGCCCAAATGGAAGAAGAAAAAAAATTTTTTTTAATGTGCATATTAAATGTTTTTGGATATTTCTAGATCAAGGAAACAAAAACAAAAGTGACATAAAAAAATTTTGTTTAACCTAAAATGATGCATGGGTTTTTTTGAGTATTGATAAATCTTTCATCTCTATGCACATTATTATTTGTGTGTGTGACTGTGAACTTTTCTGGGAACATGGTACGTCCATTAGTTCCTCAGAAAAGGTGTGTAATTCCCCCTAGAACGTGTATAAAGTACACACACATACACGTGTTTATGCCATAATTACTTTTTTAAATCCATGAAATACTTACCAAATATATATATATATATTATATATATATATATATATATATATATATATATATTTAAAAAGTGCCAAGAAAAAATACCTTGAGTCATTCTTGAGATGACTTATTTAATATTTGGCTATCTGACTAGGTTTCAAATTCCCTGATAATGGAGACTATAAATGTCTGGCTTTCTGATTCCCTATTCAGCACTGTACACGGTATGTAGATGAGACTCAACACATATCAATTGAATAAATCAATTAACCAATCTTTGGAGAAGCTAGTATTTTGTCAAAGAATTAACTAGCTAAATAACTCTAGATCCATACAGTTTTACAGGTGAATTCTAGCAAATGTTAAACTTATCCATAGTGTAAAAAGTCAACAACAACAAATAAAACTTCCTTACTTCAAAAGTATTAAATCTCAGAAACTAAAGATTAAACAACATAACTATAAAAATACTACATGCTAAAATCACATATGTGCCCACACATAATACACATACGTATATGATAGATATAAATCAGATGTTATTAAACAGATTCAACAATGTATGAAAAATATACCGTAACAATATAAGAAGTAAGGTTTAATTCAGAAAAAATGTTTTAAAAAGATATATGAGGAAAATGTTTAATTCAGTAATATCAATACATCACATGAAAAAATATGACATCTTGATAGATACCAAAAAAGTAATTTGATTAAAATTTTACATGTAAAATGCTGAATGTTTTAGTGTACTAGCAAAAGAAAGATGTTCTTTTAACCTGATAAAAAATAAACGTCTGAAAAGTTGAGTCTATTTAGCTTCTTTCATATTTAATAGAGAAACACTTGAAGTATAGCCATTAAGAGCAAGGCAAGAACTTCGGATATTTCTAGATCAAGGAGACAAAAAGAAAATAGTGACATTAAAAAAATGTTGTTTAACCTAAAATGTATGGGTGGGTTTTTGAGTATTGAGAAGTCTTTGAGCTCTATGCAAGAACAATATTTGCATCTACGGAAAGAAAGAACCATTTGATGTTGACATGTATATATGACAGGATAATTGAAACAAGACAAATATAATATGATATAGCTAGAAATAAAAATATTTTTAAAAGAAAATTATAGGACACAGCAAAATTAAAATTTAATTTCATATAATATTTCTGCAGTAAGCCTGTAACAATGTGCCTTTAGGTACTAAATAGCAAAAGCCCTAAGAAGGAAAGTCAATAAGGTAACAGGTACAAAAATGAATATGCAAAAATTAATTGATTTCCTATAATCCTATTAAAGATTATAAGACAGAAAGAAATTCAATTAAGGAAAATAAAAATATAAGCTATCTTTATTAAGAACCGTTTGAGACATGACAAAAAGGAAAATGAATAGAACTTTAGGGTATAAATTTCTTCCCATATTATTTTATAGGCTTAGTATAATTTCAATTAAATGCATAATTACCGTTGAGTGTGATACTCTAAACTTCTAATTCTCTGTGAGAAATATAGTGTAATAAAAAGTCAGAAGTTTAATAGAAGATTTCAGAAAGGGTGATCTTTGACTAATTTTTTAAAAAGGTTGTAAACACCAAAATTGCTCACAATAGCAGTATAGTTGGATAAGTTGTGGCACAGATAGCAAAATATAATACAAAGTCATGCTTAGGAAGAGCAGGAAAAAAGCAAGAAAATGCTCAAGATATAATAGCAATTTAAATACAAACCAGCTATTAAATTAAATCTTACATATGCTAGTATTCTACAATTTTAAAAAACATATTGGTTTTTGCATATTTACATAACTATAGAAAAATAAGCAGAGGGAGGTTCAACACTAGATAGGAGATGTATATTTAAGAGATTAAAATAATATATTAATTTTATTTTCTGTATTTATCCGCAGTTTCCTTTTTTGGTATACAGTGCACATACATTTTACAATTGTAAAAAGCAATGGATTTGTGCATTATAGTTGTGTATTTGATAACTTTGTTATGTTTGTACTAGGCTTAGATATAGACCTATAATATATTTTTTAAATATTTTAGGAACCAAAGCTGAAAATTCAAGATTTTGAGGAGTCACTTATAAGAGGGTCAAATTGACATGGTCTTTTATAAACAAAGAATAAGAACCAGAAACCAAAATGAATACTGTCTCCAACAAAGGAAAAGAACAGTGTCATTTAAAAAAACAGAAATTTAGAAGTATAATTATCTCCGTAAGAGTTCAAAATGCTGATATTATACATTAAGCATTTTAGAAATGTGTATACCAATATTTGCAAGGCTTATAAACCAATTTAGCATTGTCTCACACTCAGATTGCATAAAAAATAAGTTTTCTATCTTTGAAATATAAAAACTAAGATGAGTAATAGATTGAAAGTTTTATGCTTATGAGCATAAAGTGTGATTATTTACTGTGCCTTAACAATGATGAAATCACTAAAGGCTTCATAGCAAGACACAAAACCCTAGGGAAGCTATTAAGAATTCAGTATTAACAGTTCATGAAGGAAAATGGATTCCACTTAGTAAAATGATTTTCAAATGTTTTCTATAAAATGCAAATATCTCAGCACTGTGAAGTTGGACATTTTAGATAGGTTTTATTTGCATCTTTGTTCTTACACCGTGTGATGCATTATTTTCAGTGGAATCAGAAGATTATAATATGTAGTTAATAGTGGGAATGTAATAAATTTCAGATAAGTACAGAAGAGAAGATATTCTTTAGGTTGAAAAGGTATGGACCCTGAAAACCACTTCCAGATATCCTAGACTTCTCTAATTGCATCCCAGCCCTAAAAGTATGCAATAGACGGTACTTTGATACGAACTGGAACACCTCCAACACTTCACCCACACTCATATCTTCGATGTCTTCTTTTATCCAAACATTTCAATGCCCCTGGGTAAAACGGCAGAAATTCCTGTAACCCTGACTGAGCCCAACTTTTACATAATGCTCCCAAATGTTCTTTTTATACCTTCAGTAAAAAGTTAAACACACACACACACACAATACACACACAAGAAGGGTCGATACTAACAACTGACAAAAGGAAAAGCAAGCACATTCCTTTGGCAATAATTAGTCCATGCTTAGAAAAGACGGGCAAATGTTGCCTTGCTTCATTTGATTTTTAGTCATTTCATAATGACAGTTAAAGGAGGAGAGTGCCAGGTCCTGAAATTGCTCTTGTTTCACTTGTGAAGAGCATTACTTTTTTGCAAACAGTTTGTTAGAGCATAAGTAAAATGGAGAGCTTGTGTTTCTGGAATGGGAGAAAAACTGCATTCAGCGATAGACTAGTGATTTCTGTGCTGGGGTTTATTAATATCTTTCCAATTGTATCAATTCCTCTTAGAGCTAAATAGATGTCTTTCATAAAAATGTCGTCCTATTTTTGGTTTTAAATTTTGTTCATTATACAGAATTTCCTAGTTCTTACTTAGAGTAAACATAAATGTTGAGTACACTGAAAACTCTCTATTGGATAGATATTTACTGAGGGTTCAGAAAAAGGAAATAAACAAGAAATCAGGAATAGTTTTTTATTATTATTATTTCTCTGTCGATGCCTTTGTCAAATTGTCTATATGTCTGTCCCTGTCTCTCTGGGCATCTGATTGTGTTATGTCTCTATCCGTCTTTATTTCTCTCTCTGTTCAGCTTGGTCTCTTTTTTCCCTGCAGCCTGCCCTTCCCACCATTTTTCCCACCTTCCGCCCCCCATGAGAGTAGATTGGTGAATTTATACTGAATTCAAAATTCACTGCCAGAAGCACCACCTTGGGCCCAGTTCAGAGAGTGCATCTGCCCTGGAAGTCTCTCTCATTCTCAGTGTATTAGACCCACACAGACTTGCTGTAACCTGGCATTCCAACTCCATAGATTCCCTCAGGTCCCTCATTTCTTGTTGCAGAGCTTAGTGTTCCAGACCATTACATTCCATAGAATGTGCCAAGGACAAGAGCATTGATTTTCGATGGTAACACATGTCAGTGCAGTCAACTCTCTGTGTCATCCTGTGTCCTGTTTTCTCTCAGGGCCAGAAAAGGAATAGAAAAGTTTTTGACTTGACAGTGTGGAAAAAAAATTAAAAAGAGACCTTTTCTTAACACCCGAGAAGGGAAAATAAATTATGTAGAATTATGTCACATCAAGAAAAACATGATTAAAATAACCTGATATAAATATTCATCCATGCTTGACAGAAGGGTGGTAGCAAGAAGTGTGCTTGTAGCTTATTGCTATCAGAGATCTCTTTCAGTGAATAGCATTTTAAAAGAATTTATGATTAGGGCTGTTGGCCGAAACTGAAGGAGCTTTTTTTTTTTTTTTTTTTCCTGGTTGTTTTTCATTGTCTTTATTCTTGGCATTTTGGATGCCCAGCTTCCTGCTGAAGTGAATTTCTCTCTAATCACAACGATCCCAGGTGGTTTGCCTCACTCACCCCAGGACCTATCAGGCTGACTCATTGCAGATGGGAAGAAGCACATTATCATGGCAACTTATTACCTTTTGTACAGTAGTCTCTTTGTCCGCAGAATGAAAATGATACTTTACTTGTTGATAATTATTCCTCCATCTCCAACGTTTAAACAACAACCATGCCATTCCGTCAGCCACATTATTTTTCCCTATTCTGAGAGACCTTTTCTTCCCTCAAACCCTCTCCCATTCCTACCTCAACCAGCACTGTCCACTTGAACCCTATCATGAGAAAAAACATTCTGTATCTGTACCGTCCAATACAATAGCCACTGTCCACATGAGGCTTTTTAGCACTTGAAACAACTGAGGAATGGAAATTTAATGTTATTACAATTTAATCAATTCAAAGTAAACAGCCACATAGGGCTAGGGGCTACTATATTGGACAGCACAGCTTGAGACCCTTGAAAATGTCAGCAGAGAATTCCAGTGCACAAACCTGTTCTAGAATCCAAACCTGTCAAGCAATGTGAATGCGTAAGTCTATACACATACACATACCTTTATTCTCCAAGAACACTTTCTTTTAACTTTTATAATCATTCCAAATCATTCATCATCATTTGTCATTAAATCTCAGCCTTGCTAGTCAGCTGTTACAGTTGCAGAGGACTCAAGAAGATAAAATGTGACATTATTTTTAACTTCACTCTACTGTTCTTCAAGTAGCTAACATACAGGTACTGGGAAGGACGATTACACCTCACATCAAAATGATGTGCATTGAACAGGAGCAATTATTTCAGATGTGAATTTTTCATGAGAATTTTCAATAAAATTTGGATAACCACTCTTTCCATTCTTTAACCTAGTATTACTAATGTTTAAAATGAATTAATGTCAGTAACATTGCCATTGTTGTTTATATATAAATCAATCCATGCCTAATAAAGAGTTTTTAGTTATTCTTAGGTTCTGTCTATATAATACTTAAATAAGTAATTCAATTCGGTCTGATCAGTAGAATGAAATCGCTTAAAGCTGATGAAGATAATAATAACAATTATTATTATTATAAATTATTGAGTGTCTATTATGGCCAGGCACTATCTTAAAATGCTTTACTTTATTGTACGTATTACTTAATTTGTTTCTCACAACAAGCCTACAATTTTCATTCCCATTGTAGATATAAATGAGACACAGAGATGTTAAGTGACTTCCTCAAGGTCAGCCTAAATTGACATTGAAATGAAGGCAGTCTAACCACAGAGCCTGACCTCTTAATTACTATCTAATCCACCTCATGCATGAGGGAAGCTACAAATCAGATAACCAAAATGTTTTGTTTTCAACAGATAAACACCAGCCTCAGCAGAAAAATTATGTGTACATTGTCAAATTAGTTGTCACTGCATTTCTGGCTTAAAACAATTAGGCTTTACACTTTCACCTAGAACAGTACACTTAACCAGAGCAATGAGATGCTAAAAGTGATGATGAACAGGTTGCCAAAAAAAAAAAGGTTAGACAAGGTAGTCTATTGATAGCAGTTATACATAGTGTTTGTCCAAGATTTTAAAAGTATATATTGAAATAAAATTACATTGTATTCCTACCTTTCACTAACTTTCCTATTTTTAATACATCACATTCTTACATTTTTTGGAGCTGATATTCCATTGATTTGGGAAGTCTTTCTGAAAAGATAACACATATCGTTCTCTGAATATTCTCTTTTTCTTTCTAATTGACCCTCCTTTCCTATAACATTTCCCACAACTGCATAACATTTTATATTTTCTGCTGAAAACAGCTATCTCTTACTGCAAGGTCAGAGGCTGACTTTTTTGAGCTTAGATGATGAATGCTTTTTCCACTCTGGTTCATCTCTTCTCTACCCACTGTCTATGCCACATATTCAGGGTTGGCCTTTGAAAGGAGGCTGCCCAGGAAGAACTTATTTTCAGAAAACTTAGATTTTATCTGATTACAGATAATTGAGCTAAAAGTAATTAAGAAAAGAGGATCCCAATTCTTTGTTTTTCTAAATCGATAGGGCAATATCAAACTTAGAAATGACCTCAAAGATCACCCTGAATGTCTTATGCCAGGACTGCTCAGCCCTGTTTGAATACCTTTAATGAGATAGTAAACTCACTACTGTATCAGGCAGGTCTCTTTGTTTTTTAACAGCTCTAATTATTACATATTTTCTTTGAATAAAATTTTCCTTTCTCTAACTTTTCCAAGTTGAATTTAATTCTGCTCTTTAGGCCAAAAGTAAGATATCTTTTTTAAATATGATGGTCCCTCAAGTATTTACAAGCAGTTCTGATATGTTCCCTACCTCTCCCCTGCTCCAGGCTAATGATGCTCTTCTTTTTTTACCAAGTGTTCCTCATTTTCAGGGGGTCCTTCATTTCACTTTCCTAAATGGTCCCCCCAACTCAGTTGGTCAATGTCTCATTTCCTGCCTAGTATCCAACTTAGATATAGCAACATTTGATCACCAAGGTAGACTGTGAAAATCTCTTTCTTTGTCCTGGATGCCATCTCTCAAATAATGAATCTTCAGGTCAACTAAAGGAGCACTCATGTGATTAAAAAACAAATCTTGTTGAGTCTCTTATCAGTTCCCTAATCATTGAAAACCTGGTGGCAGCTAGGATGTCAGAAAACTAAAAATCCCAATAATGGCAGTGTTTTGCTTGTTCTCGCTAATGCTGCTAAAGGTTCTAAGCCTTTCATCATTTGTTTCTATTTAGGGGCTAAATATTTTGCTGACATGGGTTTTAGTTTTGTGCCTGGCTAAGAGTAGGGGTTCTAGAAACAGATTTGCCCAGTTTGATCACTTGCTAGTTATATGAACAAGCATGTTACTTTAAGCTTAGTTTCTGTTTTTTCGTCTTCAAAATGGAATAATAATTGTATCTTCTTTATAAAGTTGTTAGAGTGAAATGAAATAATGTATAAAATAGTTAGTGTAGAGCTCAGCATCTAGCAAGTGTTCAATAAATGTTAGCAATTATTATTAAGATATGAACTTATTTGACACTCTCATAGAAGAAGCTCATGATTTAGTCGTTTCTAAGCATTGCACCTTTGATTATGACCTCATCCTTTGCACAAAATGAAGTCCAAAGAATTCAGAAACCAAAGCTGAGGAATTCTTCAAGGCCCCTGTTATAACTTAACGTGGTAAGTGGCAGACCAAAAAAAAAAATCTTTTCCAAGACCACTGTAAGGACTCAGACCACAATATCCTTGTCTTTGGGTCGATCTCATGGCCCATTAGCTGGTGCCTCCAGTTACTTACTTTCCTGCTTCTAGTATTCAGCGTGAGAAAATTGGTCATACAAGTCGAATGCCATCTACAATATTTGGGGCCCACACTTGTTGCAAGGATCCACGATTAGGGGTGACCTTAGGAAAGTAACCCAGTATAGGATATGGCCATAACAAATAAGAGCTGTGCAAGAGGGGATTAGTGAGAAGAAGATTGATTTGTCTCGTATTAAGGTTTCCTTTTCCACTTTTTGGAGCATAATTCTAAAGCTTATATTGCTTAGGTGACTTAGACAGTAATCAGTAGTGTGCTAGTAAGTGTTTATCAACCAGCTCTCTGGGTTAGGCAGAGAACCCTGATTTCTACCACAGGTAGAATATCTTAGAGATATTGCAGGTTCAGTTCCAGATAACTGTAACAAGTGAATATCACAATAAAGCAAATCACACAAAGATTTTGTTTTCCTAGTGCATCTAAAATCTATGGTTATACTGTACTATAGTCTATTAAGTGCAACAATAGTATTACGTCTAAAAAATTACATATCTGAATTAAAACTTACTGATAAAATACTGCTAAGGAACATTTGAGTCTTCAGCGAGTCATGATTGCCTGGTGGAGGATATTGCCTCAATTAAGATGCCTGCTGATTGACCAGGGCAGTGGTTGCTGAGGGTTACAGTGACTAGTAATTTCTTAAAATATGATAGCAATGAAGTTTGCACCATCAATTGACTCTTCCTTTCATAAAAGATTTCTCTGTAGCAAGTGATTCCTTTATCCACAGTAGAATTTGTGTCAAAATTGGAGGCAGTCCTCTTAAATTCTGCCACTCCTTTATCAAATAAATTTTTGTAATATTCTAAATTATTTGTTGATATTTCAATAATACTCACAGTATCTTCAGCAGGAATAGGTTTCATCTCAAGAAACTACTTTATTTGTTCATTAATAAAAAGCAACTCCTCATCCAACATAAGCTAGGTTTGTCAGAATCCAATACTCATAATTGCCTTGATAATATTCTCTTCCTATAAGTTTTTTATTGCGTTAAAAACTCATAACATGAAATTTACCGTCTTAACCATTCTTAAGTGTGATATAATAGTGTTAACTGTATGCACGTTTTTGTGTAACAGATCACTGGAAATTTTTCACCTTGCAAAACTGAAACTCTATACACATTAAACAATTCCTCACATTCCCCTCCCTCTCCATTTTCTGGTGACCAAATTCTACTTTCTGTTACTCTAAGTTCAACCACTTTAGGTACCTGATAGTGTAGTCATGCAATATTTCTCTTTTTGTGATGAGTTTATTTCACTTAACATAGTATCTTCAAATTTCATTCATGTCGTAGCATAGAATAGAAATTTTCTCTTTTATAAGGCTGAATAATATTCCATTGTATGTGTTTATGACATTTTCTTTATTCATTTATTGATGAACATTTAGGTTGCTTCCATCTCTTGGCTGTTTTGATTAATGCTACAATAAACAAAGGTGTGCAAATGTATGTCCAATATTCTGCTTTCAGTTCTTCTGGATATATAGTAAAAAGCAACTATGTGTCTGTATTTATGCAAGTACCATACTGTTTTGATTATGTCAGCTTTACAATATGTTTTGACATCAGCAACTGGGAGACCTCCACCTTTGTTCTTCTTTCTTAGGATGATTTTTGCTATTCAAGGAGTTATTCAGAACCTCACTTGAAATTCTGTGTGATTTTAGAATGTATTCTATTTCAGCAAAAAATGCCAGAGACTTTTATAGGAATTGCACTGAATCTGTAGATTGCTTTGGGCAGTTTGAACATTTTAACAATGTTAGGTCTTCCAGTCCATGAACACAGAAGGTATTTTCATTTATTTCTATCTTCCTCAATTTATTTCAGCAACGTCTTATAGTTTTCAGGGAATCAGTCTTTGGCCCACTTGGTTAAGTTTATTCCTAAATATTCCAATTTTGATGCTATTGTAAATGGGATTGTTTTCTTGCTTTCTTTTATAGATTGTTCACCGTTGGAATATAAAAACAATCATGTCATCTGCAAACAGAAATAGTTTTACTACTTGCTTTGCAATTTCCTTTTATTTCTTTATCTTGCATGATTGGCCTGGCTAGGACTTTTAGTACTATGTTGAAGAAATGGTGAGAGTGGTCATCCTTGCCTTGTTCCTGACCTTAGAGAAAAAGCTTTCAGTTTTTCACTGTGGAATATGATGTTATCTGTAGTCTTTTCATATATTCCTTTTATCACACTGAGTTACTTTTCTTGTATTCCTAGTTTTTTAAATGTGTTTTATTATAAAAGTATGTTGAATTGTTTTCAAATTCTTTTTTCTGTATCAACTGAGATGATCATGTAATTCTTATCCTCCATGTTCTTAATGTTATGTATTACATTGTTTGATTTTTGTATGTTAAGTTATCCTACATCTCAGAGATATTGCCCACTTAAGTCATGGTGTATGATCTTTTTAACATGCTATTGAATTGTTTTGCTACTCTTTTGTTGAAGTATTTTTTGTATTAATATTCATCAAGTATATTGGTCTATAGTTTTGTCTGAGTATCTTTGTCTAGTTTTGATATTGAAGTAATGCTGACCTCATAAAATAAGTTTGGAAGTGTTCCCTTCGCTTCAATTTTTGTGAAGAATTGATGTTAATCTACTCTGTGTTTAAAAAAAAAAAAAAAAAAATTGGTAGAACTCTCCAGTGAAACCATCTGGTGCTGGGTTTTTCTTTGTTGGGAAGTTTTTGATTACTGATTCAATCTTCTTACTCATTATAGGTCTGTTCAGATTTTTTATTTCTTTACATTTCAGGCTTGGTAATTTGTATTTTTCTGGAAATTTCTCTATGTCTTCTAGGTTATTCAAGTTGTTGGCATATAATTATTCATAGGAGTCTCTTATAATCTTTTTATTTATTTGGTACTAATTGTGATGTTTCCTCTGTCATTTTTTATTTTTATTACTTGAGTGTTCTCTCTCTCTCTTTTTAGTTAGAGTCTGTCAATTTTGTTGATCTCTCAAAACATTAACTCTTAATTTCATTAACTCTTCATAACTCTCAGTTCAACATAAAACCTTTTCCATTATTCTTCCATTTTTCATTTTATTTCTGCTCTAATATTTATTATTTCTTTCTTCTACTAAGTTTAGTTTATTTTGTCCATCTTTTTCTTCTTTCTGGTGGTATAAAATTAAGTTGTAGATTTGTGATCTTTCTTCTTTTTTAAGGTAGTATTTTACTGCTCTAAACTTCTCTCATTACTGCTTTTGCTCCACCCTATAATTTTTGGCATGCTATATTTGTGATTTCATTTGTCTTAAGATATTTTCTACTTTCACTTGTGATTTTATCTTTCACCCATTAGTTGTTCAAGAGTATGTTGTTTAATTTCCACACACTTAGAGAATTTTCGGTTTTCCTTCTGCTAATGACTTATTATTTCATTCCACTGTGGCCAGAAAAGGTACTTGGGATGATTTTAACTTTCTTAAATTTGTTAAGACTTGTTTTGTGGCCTAAATGATCTATCCTCGATAATGTTCTATATGCTTTTAAGAAGAATATGTGTTCTGCTGTTGGTGGTTGGAGTGTTCTGTATTTTAGTTGGGTCCAATTTGTCTACAGTATTGTTCAATGTCTTTGTTTATTTATGGATCGATTGTCTGATTGTTTTATCCATTATTGAAAGTGAAGTACTGAAATATCTTACAATTGCTGTGTTACTATCTACTTCTCCCTTCAATTTCATCAATTTTCCCTTCACATATATGGGTATCTGTTGTTGATTTTGGTGTATATATATATATGTATAACTGTTAGATTTTCTTTGTTAATTTATCTTTTTATCATTATATAATGTTCTTCTTTGTCTCTGTGATATCTTCAACAGGAGTAGTTTCCATCTCAAGAAACCGTTCTCTTTGCTCATCCATTAGAAGCAACTCCTCATTTATTAAAGTTTCATCATGAGATTGCAGCAATTCAGTCACATCTTCAGGCTCAACTTCTAATTCTAGTTCTTTTGCTGTTTCCAGCACATCTGTAGTTTCTTCCTCCAGTGAAGTCTTGAACCCCTCCAAATCATCTATGAGGGTTGGAATCAACTTCATCCAAACTGTTGTTAATGTTGATATTTTTTCTCTTCCCATGAATCACAAATGTTCTTAAAGATATCTAGAATAGTGAATCATTTCTAGAAGATTTTTAGTTTTCTTTTCCCAGATCTATTGGAGGAATCACTATTTATAGCAGTGATAGCCTTACAAAACATATTTCTTAAATATTATTGGAAGTCAAAATTACTTCTTTATTCATGGGCTGCAAAATGAATGTCATGTTAGCAGGCATAAAAACAACTGTAATCTCCCTGTACATCTCCATCAGAGCTCTTACATGACTAGGTGCATTGTCAGTGAGCAATAATATTTTGAAATAATTTTTTTCTGAGTAGTAGGCTCCAACAGTAGGCTTAAGATATTCAATAACCCATGCCATACTGTATCAAAACATCTCATGTACCCCATAAGTATATATACTGACTATGTACCAGAAAAATTTAAAAACAAATGAACAAACAAAAACAAAAATATGCTTGTGGGCTACACAAGTGGATATCTTCCTCATCAAGGTTTAACCAAATATATAATTATTTTTTCATTAAAAAAAAACATGCTGTGAACATATGTGATATCATTTAGGTTTTGTTTTTCTATGTATATAGCACAGACAGGGTAGGTTTAGCATAATTCTAAAGAGACTAGGTATTTCAGAATGGTAATGAGCACTGACTTCAACTTAAGGTCACAGCTGCATTGCCCCTAGTAAGAGAGTCAGCCTATCCTTTGCATCTTGGAAGCCAGGAATTGACTTTTCTTTCGCTATGAAAACCCTAGACAGCATCTTCTTCCAATCTAATGCTGTCTTATCTACATTGAAAACCTGTGGTTTAGGGTAGCCACCTTCATCATTTATTTTAGTTGGATCGTCTCTATAACTTGGTGTACCACTTACTGTTTCACCTTGCATTTTTTTGTCATGGAGACAACTTCTTTCCTAAAACCTTATGATTCAACCTCTGCTAGCTTTAAATATTTCTTCTGCAGCTTCTTCACCTCTCTCAGAGTTTATAGAATTAAAGAGAATTAGGGCCGTGTTCTGGGTTAAGCTTTAGCTTAAGGGAATGTTTTAGTTAGTTTGATATTTTATCTAGACCTTAAAACTTTTTCCACATCAGCGTTAAGGCTGTTTGACTTTCTTATCATTCACATGTTCACTGAATAGCATTTTTAACTACCTTCAAGAGCTTTTGCTTTGCATTCACATCTTGGTTAACTTGCTTGTTTGGAGCAAGAGGCCTAGCTTTCAGACTACCTCAGCTGAGGAAGGCTCAAATTCCTTCCTCACTAAGTGTAATCATTTCTAGCTTTTCAGAAGAAAATATACATGCAGCCAGAAAGCATATGAAAAAATTCTCGACATCACTAATCATTAGAGAAATGCAAATCAAAACCACAATAAAATACCATCTTACACTAGTCAGAATGGCCATTTTATTAAAACATCAAAATTGACAGATGCTGGAGAGGTTGAAGAGAATAGGGAACACTTAAACACTGGTGGCGGGATGGTAAATCAATCGAGCCATTGTGGAAAGCGGTTTAGTGACTTCTCAAAGAACTCAAAGCAAAAATATGATTCAACCCATGAACCCCATTATTGGGTATATAATCAAAGGAATAGAAATAATTCCACCATAAAGATGCATGCATGCATATATTCATTGCAGCATTATTCACAATAGCAAAGGTGTGGAATCAACTTACATGTCCATTAACTGTAGATTGGATAAAGAAAATATGGTACATAATACACTGTGGAACACTACACAGCCAAAAAAAAAGTGAGATCATGTCCTTTGCAGCAACATCAATGGAGCTAAAGGTCATTATTCTAAGTGAACTAACACAGGAACAGAAACCAAATACTGCTTGTTCTAACTTCAAGCAGAAGTCAGGGTGAAACACTGAGTACTTATGGAGACAAAAAGGTGAACAACAGAGATTGGGGCCTACTTGGAGATAGAGGGTGGGATGAGGATAAGGCTCAAAAAATAACCTTTCAGGTATTATTTCACCACCCAGGTATGCTCATTACTTGGGTACTGAAACAATCTGGACACCAAGCTCCTGTGACACACAATTTACCTCTGTAACAAACCTGCACATGTACCCCAAACTGAAAATAAATGTAAAATAAATAAATAAATATTGTGGTATCTCAAGTAATAAAGAGGCTTGAGGAGAGAGAGCGATGTGGGAACAGCTAGTCAGGGGAGCGGTGAGAACACCCTCAACATTTATTGATTAAGTTCGCAGTCTAATATGCCCATGGTCGTGGCACCCCAAAACAGTGACAACAGTCACATCAAAGATCACTAATCACAGATCACCATAACACATATGACAATAATGAAAAACTTTAAAATATTGTGAGAATTACCAAAATGGGACATAGAGACATGAAGTGAGTGTATGTGGTTGAAGAAATGGCATTGATAGACTTGCTTGACTCAGGATTGCCAAAAACTTTCAATTTGTAAAAAATGCAATATTTTCAGAGTACAGTAAAAAGAACTATACTTGTATTTTCTGATTTCTGTGGTGTAAATATTCCCACCATGGGTACTTTCCATCTATTATCATGAAGTCACTGAAGGTTAAATCAGTGAAGATGAAGTTGTGAAAAGATGCACAGAAGCACATCATTATCTGGTGTTTGCAACATAAAATACGATGGGTTTAAATAACCTCCAGACCACAGACAGTAGTAAATATAGGAAAATAAAGGATAATGAGTTTTGACCATTTATTCTTTTGCTTTTAGCATAATTTATCTAATTGCATGTCTTTGTATTTTGATTTTTTATAATGGCTGTTAGAATTTCCTGAAAATTTTAAATTTGGCTCTCACAAGCTTGTACAAACCAGCTGCAGCACACTATTGCTGGCAAGAGGAGACCATTCAAGACTTGGCCTCTTCCCTTAAAAACTAATTGGGAAAATGATGTTTTAACATGTGAACCAATTAGTGGATAATGCAAGTCATCACATGCTTAAATATAAAATGGGTAGGTGTACACAAGAAAGGTATTTCTGAGAAGGGAGATCTCACACACATACCCCCACACAAAGCAAGAATGTCTTCTGTACTTTTGATATCAATATGCTATCTATCTTGAACTTTTCAAAACATACTCTAAGCAATCAAACACAAATCTAGATGAATCAGTTTCTCATGAGATAAAATGAAATAATATGCTTCATTGGTTATAGTGTCTTCTGATGGTCTCTAATCGTGAGCTGCAAGAAAAGATTAGAAGACTGTTTGGGGAGAGCTGAGTTGGGAATTATGAGATCCCAGAGATCAGCTTAATAATTCATAAAGTCTGGGCTTACAGAGAATTATTTGCAGACTGGATTGATGAATTATTAGAAATAGTCGATGACTGCCCTTGGGAGACCTAGAGAAAAGTGATCGGGAAAAGTGGCACTTGGGTTTAATAAACTTCAGGCTACTCAGATACATCTCTTAACTAATGGATTGTGACATACATAGTCTGGGCCTTGGCCAGCAGTGATCCTCAGTGCTGTAATTGTCTTGCATACAGAATGTCGGTTTCCAAAGAAAGTTGTTGCTATGTTGAGAGAGTAATTACAAAGCTGCCAGAAAGAAGAGCAGTCACCCTTCCAAGCTCACCATGATTTATTGGTTGTATTTGTACCTTTAAACGGATTGGTCTTTTTTTTTTTCCTAGAATGTTTTCACACCTCAATATGAATCTCTCTTCCCTTGTGCCCACCTCATTTGTGTCTGAAATATTGATCTGCTTCACAAAGGACAGTACAGTATGAGAGTGAGTGAGTGAGTGTGTGTGTGTGTGTGTGTTTAGAGAGAGAGGGGGAGTAAAGGAGAGAGGGAGGGAGGAGAGAAAAAGAAAGGGAGTAGAGAGAGAGCAACCATGCGTATGTGGATTTGCACAATACGCAATGACATGATTCTTTCTTTCATATAATTTTTAAGACCTAGGAGGATTTGGCACAGAAACTGCCCTTTCTCCTTGAAAGTTCTGCTGATTGTTTCTGCCTTTGAGAAACAAATTCCACCATGAAAGTGAAAAAACCCTTCAGTCTCTTCGATGGCATGTGTCCATGGAGTGTGCAATAAGCAATGATTTACGAAAGCACACCAATGCAAGAAAACCATAATGGTTGTGACAAATTCCTTTACATCCATTGCAATTCAGCAGTTTTAGGAATGCAGTCCCCATGGTATCCTAAATACCAAGCATCGTCTATCAAACAGATGCATCTTGCTACAGTTGAGGAGAAGCTTAGAAGGCTTTAGTTACCCATCTTCCCTTTGGGGAAATAATCAAAAGTTGCTTTTAGTTAACTTAAGCATTTTCCCACTCTGAGTAAAGATCTTCACTTTTCCCAACCTGTAGTCATTCAGCAGCATAGAAGGCGTTGCAACGAAACCCCTGCTAAAACTATCGATTCTGCATCTGCCTCTGACTTTTTCTCGCCTTTTCACAAAAGGGAAGTTTTGTGTTTCCAATTTTTCTTTAAAATTTCCAACTGCAGTCTTAGTAAATTAAGTATCTTTGGTGAAAAAAAAAAATGCTTACACTCTATTTGCTAAAAGGTCAACTGTATGACATTATCAAAAATTTTATTCTAAACTCAAGGTTGTAGCTCAGACAACTATGGGTTCAGCATACCTTTTCTGTCAGAAAGAGCTTGTTGGTAAATTTTTCCTGTTGTTAATCAGTACAGAAAAATAAAATGCATGAAATAAAACAAAATCATGACATATACTAGAGATTCTTGTGTTCAAAAGATCAAAAGAGGTGACCACTATTTCAGAAAAGGTTAGGGGTAGTCTTGTCCCCAGGGCAAAGGAATAAATTAGGTAAGCTGTCTTGGTCCCTTTTACTCTCTGCAATAATCTCTGTGATTATGATTCATTTTTGAAATTATTTTCCTTTTTATAAGCAGCTTCTCAACGCTGTGTCATATCCGGCCCCTCCCAAGCTGACCTGAGCTTACTTCCTGCACAGGCTGTGGGTACAATGGAAAAATAAAATTGATACTGAGCTGGAAATCAGGAGTCTTGGTTTGGCTTCTGCAAATATATGCTATAAAAAGGTGAATATAATCTCTTAAAGGGAAAACTTGTATTCAATTAATCAACTAGTTTCCTTGAGGCAATTTATAAGTACAGAAATATTGGATATGCTGTAATTAAGGCTTCATTTGGAATTTGGAAAAGTGTATTATACTTTTTACAACAAGATTTGCCACTTCCATCCATCAGAGGGTTGAGAAAAATAATGAAATTAGCTGAGAAGTAGAGAAACTACATTTACAGATTTTTTTTTCTCATAAAATTGAGAAATGATACAGTGGTATTTCCAGGAAAAAAAGTGTTATGATTACTTTAACTTAATATGTGAATAAGTGATTTAGAAGAGGTGTTTTATAGGGAAATTGCTAGGTTTGCAGAGGGCTATATCAAACAAATAAATTAACAAAGTATTTATAAAGTTTATTCAATAAATATTTTTTGAACATAAATCCTGTGTAGGCATTGTGAGGTATATAAACAGTTCTTATTTTCAAGAGGCTTATATCGTGGTATATAATTAAAATATTAATTTAAAACTAGAAGATTAATGAGAAAGTATTTCCTACTTCACCGGAAGAGTAGGTAAAATACTGTTAAATTCCAGAATGTAAAGCATTTCTTCCTGGCTTGAGGGAAGAGGAGGAGAGTCAAATGTTCATAAAGGTGATGACATTTATGTCTGACCTTTAGACCTCTAGTCTGCATACTAAAGTACTGACGATTTCTAGGCAGAAGGAGCAACACAGGCAAAGGGAGAGTAGAAAAAGCCTATATAAATGATGTATGTGAGCAATAAAGAATTTAGGATTTTTTGGTGATAGATGTTTTCGTGTCAGCACATAGAGTATGTAAGAAGAAGTTGATAACAAGATTGGGGTCAAATTGGGAAGAGCCATAAAATATCAAGCTAGGAAATTTGGGCTTGGCTCTGAGGACTTTAGATTCTCTACCTTTGTCCTCCTTAGCACTCTTGTCAGATGACATTTCAACATGAAGGATGTTGTCATAGCAGATGTTACATAGATATTACTTCCCAGGAAATCATACCATCATGTAAATGATTGAGTGATTTTTTTAAAAATAAAATAATGATTATAAATCTGTTAAAATTTTTCAATGCAAGTTATTGTTAAACATCACCATTTTAATTATCAATGATGACAAATTACTTTGACATGTGTCAAAATAGATGACAACATCCTAGCATATTGAGGTGACTTAATTAAGGTCTATAGGACATGGAAGCAGTCTATTTCAAGCAAGAAAATATTATGATTAGAATAGTTTTTTCAGGAATACTTTGTAGTTATTAGAGAGTAAATAAGATTGAATATGGGAGAAAAATAGAGTAAAGAAAAACAATGAGAAGCTATTACAATATCAGGTGAGTAATAATGAAGACCTGAACTTGGAAAGCAGCAATGGAAATGGAGAAGTACCCAGGAAACTTTGAGTTATTACAAGACAATAATTCTTGAAACCTCACTGGATTGGCTAAAAGAAGGTTGATGTGGTGAGTAGCAGAAGAAAGGATAACAGTGACGAATTAACTAAAGGGTCAAGTGGGTTTTTGAGTGGAAAGATGGTACCATTTAAAAAATGATGAATTCAGGAGGAGGAATGAATTTAGGAAGTAAAAAAGTAAGTTCAGTTGGGTATAGAGGGCTTAAGGGCTCCCCAGATATTCAACAGGCAAGTTGAAATATCATAGACCTTCATCTACAAAGTGAGAATACGATAGCTTAGGGAGTTATTGTAAGAATTTGGGAGGTAAATGGTGTGCATGTGAGCACTCATACATGTGCACACACATGTAAGTATCTATCAATACTTTAATTCTAATGCTCCTATTGCCCTCCAAAGATGTATTTTAACTTATCGAGTTAATAAAACCTAGTGTCATTTGATTCCAAACACATCTATGAAGTTGTATTGACATTTCAAAAATGTTCTTAAAAAAATTGTCTATATTTCTTTATTTTTAAACATTTTTCCTATCTACACCAAGCAACTATTCACTACAAACGACTTTTTTTTTTTTTTTTTTTTTTTTTTTTGAGACAGAGTCTCTGGCTCTGTCGCCCAGGCTGGAGTGCAGTGGCACTATCTCGGCTCACTGTAAGCCCAGCCTCCCATGTTCGTGCCATTCTCCTGCCTCAGCCTCCAGAGTAGCTGGGACTACAGGCACCTGCCACCACGCCCGGCTAATTTTTTTGTATTTTTAGTAGAGACTGAGTTTCACCATGTTAGCCAGGATGGTCTCGATCTCCTAACCTCGTGATCTGCCTGCCTTGGCCTCCCAAAGTGCTGAGATTACAGGCGTGAGCCACAGTGCCCAGCCTACAAATGATTTTTTTAAAAGAGAAAAATCGAATGAAAAAATAGCAAAAATATTTTTTTTTAATTATTTAATGAAGGACAAGCTGTGCCTTTTCAGCGAAAGCTTTCTCTGTCCTCTCCTTGGTCAAGGCCAGTCTCAATAAGCTCTTTTTTAACCCAGTTTATAAATTGTTGTTGACTCGAGTAATAGAATTTCATAAATAAAAAAAGATGACAGAAATTACCTTACTACTGCAAAATGAATCAATACATTCTGAATTTTGACTTCCAAGAATGTTGTTCAGGGACATGTTGTTTACTCTATGGAGGACTACAGGCATTCTTGATAAAACTGATATTCTTTAATTTGAATCACTTCTGTTATTGAGTTTTTCTGGTGAAAAGAAAAAAAACCATTTAAAAAATTCATCATGAAGAAATGTTTTTCTGCTACCACCAGTCAAAAATATGCTGCTAAATATTAGTTTTTAGTAAATATGCCATATGAGTGAAGATTACTTAAATAAAATTTAAGACTTATTACATCATCATTTAAGACATTTAACACATTTTTCTGTATGTGAAATTTCACCTCTCAACTCTAATATGTTCTTTTTTGTGGTGTTTTCTTTCGTTAAGGAAGACTGTATTTGAAGTCACTGATCAACTTTAATCAAACTGTTTAGCTGTGTCGTAGCACACTTAGAGCTTCTTAGAATTGTCCACAAAATGTGCTAGGAGCAGATATTGCTAGTGTTTTGCCAAAAGGCATTTTATTTTCACATCAAATAATTGCCTGAAATATAGTCAGAATTTTTGTGTTGTGGTATGTAATCTGATGTTTCTGTCTCTGTTTTTAGAAATGCTCCTGTTTTATTTGCAGTAGCTGATGGTTTGAAGGTGGTTCTTGATAATATTTAATTAAGAGACATAGATTGGTCATAAAATTCTGTGTTTCTGATTTAGTCATTCTTGCTGCCTGGGCTTCATCCAAAATTCCTCCCAGTATAGTCCAGACTAGACTTAGATCAATAAATTTAAAGACTTTTTTCAATTTGGCATCTCCTTATGAGATTTCCTCCAGCCCCCAGTTGGCTGCTGTCTGAAGCCCTTTCCGCTGTAATCTAGAAACTTGTGCACGTTGCCTTTCATTATTCCTAATTGCTGAGTGCCAGGGATTTCTCAAGTGTCCTATAGGACTCATCATTCTCTCAGACAATTTTACATTTTACTCAAATCAGTCCAAACCAGATTGTATCTGCCATGGTGTGACCTAGTTGGCCATGAGCTATCCAAGCAAGGTATTAAGTTGATGCAAAAGTAATCGTGATTTTTGTCATTACTTTTTATATAATCTCAAAGTACCATGTAACCTCATGGGAATCTCATATGACTAGAAATAGTAGGATACCTTACATCATCTTTTTTAATCAAAAATTTTATTCTGCCATTATGTTTATTCAAATATGACATCATTAGTTTGATGGCTTCTGTGGGTTCTAGTCATAAATCAACAAGGTGTATATTTAGGAATTCTGTTAAATAAATGTTTTTTTATGCGTTTTTGTTTGTTTGTTTGTTTGTTTTTTGAGATGGAGTCTTGCTTTGTCAGCCAGACTAGAGTGCAGTGGCAAGATCTCAGCTCACTGGAACCTCCTTCTCCCGGGCTCCAGCAATTCTCCTGCCTCAGCCTCCCGAGTAGCTGGGATTACAGGCCTGACTAATTTTTGTATTTTTAGTTGAGATGGCGTTTCACAATGTTGCCCAGGCTGGTCTCGAACTCCTGACCTCAGGTAATCCGCCCGTCTCGGCCTCCCAAAGTGCTGGGATTACAGGTGTGAGCCACCACGCCTGGCCCTTGTGTGTGGTTTTTAATGATCCTTGAAGTTACTTAGTAAAAACAAAAGGAACATTTATCAATACATTTGCAATCTCTTTTTTTAATGAAAACCTAGATACTTAAGCCTTATTAAGTAGTGAAAGATCCACCCCTTTGCTGGTACAATAGGCTAAGTAAGAGTATTAGTTTTCTAGTGCTGCCATAACAAATTATCACTAACTTAGGAGTTTAAGGCAGTATAAATTTCTTATTGTACATTTTGTCAGAAGTCTGATGCAAGACACCACACTAGTCTAAAATCAAGATGTTGGCAAAGCTGCATTTCTTTATGGAAGGTCTAAGGAAATCTGTTTCCTTGCTTTTTCTGGCTTATGTCCCTGTTCCTCCATCTTTTTTGGTTTGTGTATTTTTGAAAACTGATATATCACAGTTGTACACATTATGGGGTACATGTGGTATTTTGATATATACGTAAAATGTGTAATGATCAAATCAGGGTAATCGGGATACCCATTATCTCAAACATTTATCTTTTTGTCGGGAACATTATGATTTTTCTAGCTGTTTTGAAATATACAATAAATTATTGTTAAGTACAATTTCCCTTGATATGGTTTGGCTCTGTGTTCCCACCCAAATCTCACCTTGAATTATAACAATGCCCACGTGTCAAGGGTGGAACCAGGTGGAGGTAATTGAATTGTGGGGGGCGTTTCCTCGATGTTGTTCTCCTGATAATGAGTGAGTCTCGTGAGATCTGATGGTTTTATAAGCATCTGGCATTTCCCCTACTTGAGCTCATTCTCGCTCCTGCACCCCGTGAAGAAATGCCTTTCGCCATGACTAACTTTTCTGAGGCCTCTCCAGCCATGCGGAACTGTGAGTCAATTAAACCTCTTTTCTTTATAAATTACCCAGTCTTGGGTATTTTTTCATAGCAGTGTGAGAATGGACTAATACATCCTTATCGCACTATCAAATACTAGAACTTATTCCTTCTATCCAACTGTATTTTTGTACTCATTAGCCAACTTCTCTTCTTTCATCATGAAAGCCAGTCATAGCAGGTAATAGACCTCTTCACATTGCATCACACTGACCTCTTGTTCTGTAGTCAAAAATCCCTCTGTTTTTCCTTCTGCTTCTCTTTTTGAGTTTTAAGGAAATCATGATTACCTGGGACTCAACCAAATAATGCTGGACAATCTCCCCATCTCAAGATCCTTAACTGCATGCAAAGTCCCTTTTGCCATGTGAAGTGACATATTCATAGGTTCCAGTGATTAGGACATACGCATGTTTGGGAGGCTATTATTCTTCCTACCACAGCAAGTAAAAGCTCAAATAGACTTAACAGCAATCACAAAAAACACTTCCCTAAATAATCCCTTTCCAGTGTCAGCTTTTTTTTTTTTTTCCAATAGTAAGATATTGTGTGGAGTATACACACTATCATTGTGCCTTTAATTACACAATTATATAACTGTTGTTATCTAATTTCAGAATGATTTTTTTCTCCTCCATTTATGGAAGCAGTAGCCCACTCATAGCAGTTGCTCAGGAAGTTTTGTAACAAATTTAATTACAAACGAGGGTTGTCTCCTTAATCTCATTTGTCCTCAAACTAAGAGAACATCGTTGAATACAGAGTAAAGATCTAGTATGGGATAGATGGACATATAGGAGGGCTTATGGAATGATTTGTAGATGGTTCATTCAAACATGGATTGTTTGTATTTTTGTTGCACTTTGTGCCTGTCATGATGCAGAGTGTGCTTTTCACGTATAAAATCTTGTGGTGGTGTTTTAAATTTGATATTAACCCGTTGAAAGCAGAATCATTCAAGAACATAACTCATCTAACTTATGTTTGTATAATTAAAATGTCTATAACTGCCTATTCTTAAAGATTCAGATGTTTAGATCACTGCAACCAGGTGTCCCTACCAATCCTCTTTTTCAGGGTTTTCCAAGATAAACCTGTGCTCGTTGTCTTCATCAAGGGAAGTGTAAAACATTCAGGCCACGTCACTCCCCAGTCATTTCATCAGTGTGGGCTGGTGTCTCACCTGTTACATGCTCAGGCTCAATTATAGTTTGTTTCCTTTGTTAAAAGGACAATACTTGCAAAGTTTGCTCCTCTTGCTGGGAATGAGTTGAGTGCAGGCAGTTCTGATGTGCCCTCCCTCTCAGCCCTGCTCTTCAAGGTCTTTGCTACTTAGGGGAACCTTGAAGATATGAATGGCAATGGAACGTGAAAATAAATAACATCAGACCTCTCTTAGCATTGCTGGGAAAAATGTTGTGGAACTCTATTATGCCAGCCTGAGTGGTGACTCTTGACCCACCTCTCAGCATTTCAGAAAAAGATGAAAAATGAAAATACGTATTCTTATTCCTCTGCCTGGTGTCAGTTGGAAGACTGGCTGAGTGATTTAGAATATAGAAATCACCTGCGGAAATCTTGCTAAAATGCTGATTTTGACTCATTAAGTCTAGAATGGAATGTAAGATTCTACATTTCTCAGAAGCCCCAGATGATATGAATGCTGCTTTCTCTCAGATCACACCAATAAAGATTTAAAGCAGTACTTAATCCTAATCCAATGGGACCTCTAGTATACAAGGAGAAATAGTGAACAGGGACCACTAAACTTTACTATCACCTTAATATTACAGGATAAGGAAGAATATGGGTGTGACTATTTGTGGGGAGTATATTTGTGTTTTCCTCATGACTGACCAGAAGCAGTTTGTCTTAATGATTATAGTAAAGGCTGAAGAACAAGTCTCAGCTGAGTTCCCAACTCAGTAGAGAAACCCTATGCAAGTCACTTCGTCCTGCCTAATTTTTTTATTTCCAAAATAAGAATTTGGATATTTGTTCCAGGCTTCTCTCAGAGATGCAATAAGTATTAATAAGAGATCACTGTTAGGAAAGAATAGATACAAATAGAAGACTTTGTTAGTACTCTCTGCCATCTCTTTTCTACTTATCATCCAATTCGCTTCTTACTACTTGTACCTGATTTATCTTTAGCACATGTTCTTTCCATTTTCTTGATATTCTTCTCATCTGACCATTGATGTATTATTCAAATACCCAACTCCTTTTATTGCTAATTATATATTAACCAGGTTCTGACTTCATTCTTCTTTGTGTGGAATCCTGGTCCAGGCATGACACTGACAAAAAGGATTCCTAGAGCTCATAGAGAATTTTGGCAAATGACAGTTCTCTTTTAGGGCTGTTAGTCTTAATGGAATATTTGATAAGATGGTAATAACCCCTGAGATCCTTTTATAGCATACCCAGTGGCTATATATATATATACACACACACACACACACGTGTATATATATGTGTATATATATATGTGTGTATATATATGTGTGTATATGTGTGTGTATATATGTGTGTGTGTGTATATATATTTTAACAGTCTCAGTGGCTTTTATTTAAGTTTGCAGTGAGCTCAGTTCTTGAAGACATTTCACAAAGACAATTTCTTCGAGCATGTGAAACATGCATGATCCAAACTTCTTCCTTCCAACTATATGTATTGATACATAGAGAAAATTTTTCTCCATATTTATGATTTAGTTGCTGTTTAAAAATCGTTTCCTCAGCTCTCATTTAGAAGTGTAGAACTATTCATTGAACTCTAGAATATTCTTGCCACTAGAATCAGCAATTAGGTTGCTAAAAATATATTCTCACGCATATGTCATCTATGTACTCCATTTTAATCTCCCTACTCAAAGAATCTTTGTGCCTCCATTCCAGTATCCAATGCTTAAAATTTTCCTTTTGGAAAAAAATTATTTTGTCAATTTTACACAGCCTAATATAATTATTCCTCTGTTTCAAACATAAATTCCAATTAACAATATTAACAGTTATGCAATATAAACATTTTGAGGATAATAATGCGTTAACATTCATTGAGTACTGTCCCAGACACCATGCAAACTGGTTAACACAGGAGTTCTAATTCTTACAACAGTCATATAAAGAAGCAACAATTAATACCTTCATTTTGCGGATGTTGACACTAAGGTTTAGAGATGCTTTGTAATACTGCTCAAGGTCATACAGCAATAAGTAGCAGAGCTTCTAATAAAAAATAAACCAGTCTAATTTCAAAGCCTGTGCTTTCTTAATTATTGCACTAAATTATTTTGGCAAAAGCTTATTAATTCTGGATCTGGACATTGCTACTGTCCAAACAGGAAATACATTTTCGTCTCAGGTGCAATGCCCTTTAATGTTCAAAGCTTCACTCTGAGACCTTTATTGGAACTAAATTGTTTCAGATTCCTCTTATGTAACATGTGTGAAGTTAACAGTAAACCTGTTTCATTACACCATCAACCTTAATTAATATGTTTATAATAATGGCATGGAATTTATTAAACCAAAATAATAACTTCATTTAACATAACGACTTGATGCACAGACAGCATTGTGACTTACAGCTTCCCTGCTGCTGTTTCCAGAACATTTACCATGTGGCTAATGGGAAATCACCTTTGTGATCCTGCAACACCTGTTAATGCCTTGTTTCACCTCTGAAGCCTGATCTCTTTATGTGAAGTTAGGCAGCCATAGTGAGTTAAATAGGGACCAAGTGTATTTTTAATTATTTTAATAGCATTGTTATGTTTGTTTTGTTATTAAAAATTTTGCAATGCTGTAATAAGAGATTCATAAAGCACATCCTTCATAACTTTTTTAAAGTGGTATGAGGAGCCAAATGATCAGTGTTGAGTATGACATAGATTAGCAGAAATTTTGTTGCGTTTACATTAAGGGATATCATTTTTTACTTCAAGCCCCCTCATTTTTGAAGCCATTATGAGTTGTAGGGAGGAAGTAGAAAAATTATTAATCTCCTAACTCTGTCCCTTAACTTTAAAGTAGAAAAATTATTAGTCTCCTAACTCTGTCCCTTAACTTTATCTTTCATTCTTGGTCAGTACAATAAGTAGCATTCATATTTTTTAGAAGTCAGTAAAACAATTGAAGGGGTGTCTTTAAATATCTCTCAGGAGACTACATTTGTAGGGAAAGTGTTGGAGATTACATCTAAATATACAACATGAAGAGTTAGAAAAAATTATCTTCCCCATAATTGAGGTGAACTAGCTTAACTCGGTCAACTTATTTGATAAAGTCGGCAAGTAGCAGAGCTAGCTAGTTGTCCACTAATTCATGCTCTCTTTCCTCCCTAGGGAAAGAAGTGCAGCTGGGAACATGACTACTTGTTTGGAGGTCATTTCCCCTCTTTTCTTTCAGTGACCAAGTCGTTGCTAATGAAATATGAATGGAAGTGATAGCTGACATTTCTTGGTGTGGGCCTGGAGACATTGGTCTTCTGCTCTTCCATGTTCTCTTTATTTTTTTCTCACAAGCATCAACACGGAAATGCCCACAACCTACTGTCACCTAGGCACACAAGGATAGATAGCTAAAGGCAAAGGACAATGATGGAAGAAACTAGACTTCTTGAATGATTGCATGGAGCAAAGCTGCCACCGACCTGAACCACTAATCTCAGGATTATTATATGAGCAATTAACAAACATGTTTCATTTCTAAGCTTATGTTTAGTCGCCCCCTGGTCCCTTTAATTTTTATAATTATTTTTAATAGTGACTTTTATTTTTGGTTCAGGGATACGTGTGCAGGTTTGTTATACAGGTAAATGCATGTCACTGGGTTTTGATGCACAGGTTATTCCATCACCTGAGTAACAAGTATAGTATTCAAAAGATTTTTTTTTTTCTGATCCTTTCCCTCCTCCAACCCTCTTCCCTCAAATAGGCCCTAGTATCTGTTATTCCCCTCTTTGTGTCCATATGTTCTCATTGTTTAGCTCCCACTTATAAGTGAGAACATGTAATATTTGGTTTTCTGTTCCTATGTTTGCTTAGAATAATGGTCTCCTCTTCTATCCATGTAAGTGCAAAGGACATGATCTCATTCTTTTGTATGGCTGCACAGTATTTCACATACATACTTCTGGATTTACTTTATCCACCCTGCTGTTGATAAGTATTTAGGTTGATTCCATGTCATTGTTGTTTTGAATAGTGCTGCAATGAACATAATGAATGCATGCGTCTTTGTGGTAAAATGATATCTATTCCTTTAGTTATATACCCAATAGTGGGATTGGTGGGTCAAACAGTAATTCTGTTTCAAATTCTTGGAGGAATCCTCACACTGTCTGAAGTAATTTACATTCTCACCAGTAGTGTAAACATTTACTTTGTCTGCAACCTTGACAGCATCTGTTATTTTGTGACTTTTTAATAATAGCTATACTGACTGGTTGAAATGGTATCTCATTGTGGTTTTGATTTGCATTGATCTAATTATCAGTGATATTGAGCTTTTTTCATATGGTTGTTGGTTGCAGACATTTTTTGAAAAATGCCTGTTCATGTCCCTTGCCCACTTCTAAATGGAGTTGTTTTTGCTTGTAAATTTGTTGGTTCCTTATAGATTCTGGATATTAGACCTTTGCTCGATGTATAGTTTGCAAAAACTTTCTCCCATTCTGTAGGTTGTCTGTTTACTCTGTTGATAGTTTCTTTGGCTATGCAGAAGCTCTTTAGTTTAATTAGGTCCCATTTGTCAATTTTTGTTTTTCTTGCAATTGTTTTTGGCATCTGTCATGAAATCTTTGCAGGTTATATATCCGAATAGTTTTTCCTGTGTTAGCTTCTATAATTTTTATATTTTTTTAGGTTTTACATTGAAGTCCTTAACTCATCTTGTGTTGATTTTTGTATGTGGTATAAGGAAGGGGTCCAGTTTTGATCTTCCGCATATGACTAGCCAGTTATCCTAGCATCATTTATTGAACAGAGAGTTCTTTCCCCATTGCTCATTTTTGTCAGCTTTGTCAAAGATTGGATACTAGCAGTTATATAGCATTATTTCTGGGCTCTTTATTCTGTTCCATTGGTCTATGTGTCTGTTTTTGTACCAGTACTATGCTGTTTTGGTTACTGTAGCCTTGTAATATAGTTTGAAGTTGAGTAATGTGATGCCTCTAGCTTTGTTCTTTTTGCTTAGGATTGCCTTGCCATGCCCCACTTTTAACAGCGGCTTAGCCTTCACTTTAACTAATATGATAAGTCTGCAAAAATGGCCCAAGCAATTTAGTAGAATGAATCAAATCTAATAAATGGTCACAGCACAAGATCTTGTGGGAGAGAAATATATACACTTAAAGAATTTAGTTTGGGCATAAAAACTTCCTGGAAATACCAAGAGAATATTTGGGGGAATATAATTAGGATAAAAGAAGGTTTTTATCTAAATTCAAATATTCCATTACCTGTTTCAAAGAATGAGATACTATAGTATTTCTGAGAAAATGCACTTAGCAATAATTGAAACTATTTTCTGTTATAGAGATGAAAAAAACTAATATTCTGTGTGTGGACCATAACCTAACCTGGCTAAGCAAGAACATATATAACATGACTGCCTCTGCTACTATGAAGCTCAATAGAGTTACTAAAATAACATTCAGTGAGCAATTATTATACGTGAAGTTATTCTTAGTGCTTTTAATTCCTGAAGTTACATTCAAAGAAATGAGTTTTTCAGGTTTGACACAGCCCAAATAACTATGGTAAACCAAAAACATCAGTGTGGGGCTCAGATATCGAAGGCTCTAATTATTGTTGATTTTTTTTTTTTATGAAGTAGAATAAGAAGAACTTTTATCTACTATGACCATCCTTACTGCTAATAAGTGTTAGTAGAAAACATGTATAAGCATGTTGGAATGGTTTGTTAAAGCAGAACAAAACTACATAGGGAGTATAAACACACACAAACACACACACACACACACAAATTACTTCCTCCTAGAGAAAAAGGATATTTACCTTAAGTCCAAAAACACAATGCCTCTAGGCTCTATTTTTCTTTTTCTTTCCTCCTTTTGCCAATTATTGATTGCCTGTATCAAAAACGTCGACAATACTTCATTGGTATGTAGAAAAGAGAAAAATATTCCAAAAGGCTCTGCATATCTGGTTGGAAAGGGTAGAAATCTCAGGATGGGGATCTTTTCTAAGCCCTTTCCACAAATGCTATTCTAAGCTTAAATGGGCAAATTGAATACATGAAACCATGTATGAGCATAACTCAGAGGAAAAAGTGAAGCAAAGAATTCAACAATATTAAATGAATTGAGCAGTGTGAGCTGCAATCAAAATTATTGAGACTCTGCCTGGAATGTAATAAAGTCATTAATTCAATGGAGCCTGGCTTCTGGGTGCTAGATTCTCTATTATTAGGGAATTTTTTAAAAAATTAATTAAATTAATTTTTTTTAAATGACCTTGGATATGTGAAAAATCTGTAATCCTGTTTAAATTCTCCATCAGCCCATTTTAGATCAACTTTCATGAATAGTTACCACTCTGCAGAAGATATTATTTTCTCAATAGTGAATTTAAGGTCCAGACAGCTCCTCTGAATCAGCCTTAGATGTCTGAAATTCCAAAAATAGATATTATAACAATAATTATAGTGTCAGTATGTATGATTCCATGTTGAGGCAATTTGTAGAGGAAGAGTCCATCACAATTTTCTAAAAAAGCAAAGAAGTTACCAAAGAAGAGCCTACATGTCTCCATAAACACATTTGAGAAGATTGAATGCTCCTCCACCTTGGCAGATAGAGAAAAATGGACTGTATTAATTGATAAATATTTTTATTTACATACGATAAAATTCAGTCTACCCTTTTTAAGCATAAAAGAATTTATTAGAAGATAAAGATAGTTTAGAATCACTGAGAACCCTGAAGAAACAAATTCCAGACCAAACTCCAAAAAACAACTTCGAAAAACACCACCACAGAGCTAGGCCACTAGGTAAGCTGCTATCTTTGCCATGGTCTAGAGTCTAGAAAGCTACTGAATCAGAAAGCCACTCACCCAATTAGAAAGCTGCTATCACAGCTGCCAGCTCCAGAACTATCTCCATTCTACTTTGATCTAGTTGTAGCAATGTCAGGAAGCTGCCATCGAAATTACTTACTCCAAACCCTACTTTCTTTGCCAGAATCCTTACTAAAACTTTAGATATGCTGTGACTACCCCACTCTTTCCCAGTTCCCAATTAAAGTCACACAAGTATTTGTGTGATAACAAGAGTCCTAGAAGCCCAAGGAACGGAGCTTTTTTTTTTTTTTCCCCTTAGTGCTCAGTTTTTATCTGCCAGGATCATGTAGGTGTACACGTTTAGCAAGCTATTCATTGTATGTGCTGTAAAGCTTTAGGACAGGGGCTTTAGCATGTGTATCTCTGTATATTTCTATTGTATTGTTCATGTTTCCCAGTGGGTTCTATCATAGAAGTGGCAGGTCCATCCTGGAGCAAAGAATGCGGAAGAATGTTTGAGAGGAGAGAGTTCCCAGAACAGAATGCTCAGGAAAATTGTTCTTGAAGATAACCTGCTCAGAATCTAAAACTAGAGTACACGTTTGGTACTTCTATTGTCTAGGTGATGCTGAAAACCATTGTCCTACATTCAGCTTATTCACTCTCAGCAAAGACTGAAATATATCCACTTCACAGATTCCTATAAAGTGTACATTTTTAAAAAATGATACAGAAAATGATATGAATTAGGACTATGAGTAGTCATGTATATTTTTCACTCAATGAATTAAGTTAGCCAATATTTCTAGAACTTCTATTAGTTGTCAGGCACTGTAGAAGCATTAGAGAAAAAGACATTATGCCTTCTATAAAAGAAATCAAAACCTTAATTGGATAGATTCCAATTACACAAATTCATTATAAAATGGAAACAGAATAAAGAATACTCTCTTCTGAATCCTGGTAGAACTGCAAGTATCCTTTAACTACAAACTGATGTAAAGAAGATCCCCTGAACCCCTAAGCAGAGTGAAGGATTTTCACTACCACTGGTCTCCGCAGTGTGACTTAAGGGAATGTAAACTCAGCCATGAATCCATCAGAAAGATGAAAATCCCTGTTATTTTTGAAAATATGGTGCCACTATACAGCATCTCACACTTAGTAGAATGTCAGTCTCCTACAGCCATTCAAATTGCATTCTGAATGTCTAAATGGGAAAACATGATGTAATGGGTGTGTCTGTATTGTCTCTTCACTTTTCTGTAGTGTTTAAGGTAATACTGTTTGGCTCCAATTATTTGCAGGAAAGTTTATAAATTTTACTCAGTGAAAGGTGGTGAATTGTCATAATTTGTCAATTGATGCTTAAGGAATTTCATAATCACACCTATCATAACAACTTCTTTCTAATTCATTGTTTTCCATGCATTGTGATCTTAACATGTTGCCATTAGTGTTTTGGTGTGTTGCTTGTACACAGTAGTTCAGTAAAAATATATTTCAGTATAATTTTGAAAATCATATTTCTTCCTACTGTGTGTCATACAGCAATTGGCTTGACCTTGGGGTAGTTGACTGTAAGGGTCGGGAGTGACAGCTGCCCCATGGCCTTCAATGAAATCAGTACAAAGACTTTTCCTGGCAGTCAGCACCTATGTTTGCCCTCATAATCTTTCCTGTAACTACCCATGACTGCAATGCTCCACTTGTTTTTTCTTTGACCACAGGCATGGCTGTCTGAATATGTATTTGACTGCATTGTAATTATAATTATTATTTCTTTTTGATTCAACTAATTGTGTTTGCAGTCTTTTCCTTTTTCTTGCTCTGCAAAAAGTACTTTAGATGGTGTTTAACAAGAATGCATGTAATAAGAAACAAATTGTTTCTGAGAAGTGCTATTTACCTTTTTTATTTTCTGCTTTGTTAGCGATGCAGAGGTTTCATTAGCAAACAACGAGTGAATTACAAAGACAGCTAATCCTACACACACAAAGACACACACATGCAATAGAAAAGAAAACTAACCCATCTTCTCATGAGGTAGAATAAAGAAATGAGAGGTACTTTTGGGGTAATGAGCTTATTGTTGCATCATTATTTGAATAAATTATGTTCCAGGTAATGGGTGATCCAATCACATAATGGAGTTCTATATTTTTACCTGTGAAGATATGGAGCCAAACTTGTGGTATGTCACAAATGTGATGAGATTGAGCCCAATAGCCTTTTTATTGGCTCAAAAAGCCCATATATTCCCATCAGAGGAATATCTTATACTTGGAGGAGTATATAAGTAAAAATAAAGCTTGGATTATGAGGATTGATCTCTGTAAAAGTTCCAAGACAAAGACAGAAAAATTCCAAAATATGAATGTCATGACTAGGGCTCTTTGAAAGAGACAATTCATTGTCTATTACACATTGAAATGCATAACTGCCACTCAGTGCTAAACTGAATTCCCATAGAACATTAAAGAAGAAATGCAGTATATCCCAAACATCTCAGCTGAAAGAGGAGGAAAAACATAGTACCCTAGAACTGAAGAAGAACATACTAAATTTCATAGGTGGTCTGGAGAGGCCCTCCCTTACTAGGACCCATTCTAATCAGCAGGTATAAGATCCCAAGTTATCCCTGCAGTAATTCTCAAAAACCTTTCAAGGATTTATGCCAAGAAATACAGAGAGAAATAACTTAAAATCTACCAAATAATTTCTTAGAGGTTTAATAAGCTGGTGCACAGAAGGGAAGAGATCGTCAAATCAAAACTATTGACTCCTAGCCACGGCAATTCCTAATGGAAGTTACCATGAAGAAAATATTGGCTCATTATAAGGAAAAAATAGACTAAAAAATAAAACACTCTTCAATAGTGGGATGGGTGTTCTTATGAACTGGTGAGTTCCTCATCACTATAGGGATAAAGCAAAGACCAAATGAGTGTTAAATGTCAGTCCATTGATTTATTCAGTCATGCGTTTATTTAACAAGTATTTATTGGGCTCCTACTTATGTGTCAGGGGATGTTGATTGAGCTAGAAATATCAAAGATATATCAACTCAAAAATTTTATAAAAGTTCTGAGTTTAGGGCAAGAATTGCAAATGCAGGAATTAATCAATAATGGCTGAGGCAATTCTAAATATATGTCTTAAATACCTTAATATCTATGCTTTTACAACCTAGGGATTTTCATCCAATCTATGTACTGGGGTAAAATTACACAGTGCTCCCAATCTCTTCACTTGTGGCTTTCTCTTCACCTTTATCTTATTGTTTAGTAGTTACATTTCTAGACAAATTGAGTCAGGAACATTGCTTTGATGTTCTTGTTTGCATGGGAAGTTGCCAGGCCTGATATGACCTGCCTCTCCATCAGGATTATAAAGGTGACAGATAGTCAATTTCAGGGATTCATGATCCATTTTACCACAGTGCTTCACCTTGCAGCTAAGTAATACAGCTGTGATAAAATCAGCTATAATCACTGCATCTCACTCAGCCCTGCTTCGGCCATAAATACTAGTTTCATAACAAAAAAGCAAATGGAACAAGAGAGGAGATAGAAAAAGATGAAGGCAAATGTGAATTTTTTTTATAGTGACTAATGGGAGAATATGTTTATGGTTTTTACCCTATTCATTTTTTCTGTAGAGAGAATAGGAGCATATATCACACAATCAAGAAGTTTGCTTGCAGTTAATTTATCAATCAATTATAAACATTTAGTTACATACCTATTTGCATTCAGAACTATTATTCAACTATACATTATGGGACAGACAGTTAAATTCCAGGCAGAAAGACCTTATAATTAAATATACACATATGCATATGCACATGCACACATATCAGCCTTTTGCAGGGGGACAAGTACACAGGCAATAACAAATATTAAATATGTAGAGAACGAAACAATGATAAAGAAGTCTTAGAGTCAAAATGTATTATCTCACTCATTCAGTGTTGAGCCACACATTGTTATAGGTGGGAAAGGAAAAGCAGTGATGGAAGCGAAGAAATAAATCAGGTACGGAGTAATTTTCAGATACCCTAGTTGATATTTTAGATGCCTTGCCAAAATGGTAACAGCTGAGTAAAAGGCTTGAAATAAGTGAGAAAATCAGTCATCCGGATGTTTCAGAGGCAAAATAGCAAGTTCCGTACAACAAAGGTAGGAGTATGCCTGGTGCCTGTGAAGATCCATGAGCAGGCTGGTATGGCCATTGCAGCTTGAACAATGGGAAGATAAGGCCATAGAGAAGGGCCCCTGGTGCCATTCATAAAGACTTTAGCTTTTCCTGTCAGTGAGATGGTTGATATGGTTTGGCTCTGTGTTACCACCCAAATCTCATCTTGAATGGTATTCCCCATGTGTCAAGGGAGGGACCTGGTGGGAAGTGATTAGATTATGGGGGCAGTTTTCTCCATGCTTTTCTCAGGATAGTGAGTGAGTTCTCACGAGATTTCAAGGTTTTATAATTAGCTCTTCCCCCTTTGCTTTCTCTTCTCTCTCCTGCCACCATGTGAAGAAGGTCCTTGCTTCCCCTTTGCCTTCCACCATAATTGTAAGCTTCCTGAGGCCTCCTCAGCCGTTAGGAACTGTGAGTCAATTAAACCTCTTTCCTTTATAAATTACCCAGTCTTGAATGTTTATTTATAGCAGTATAAAAACAGACTAATAAAATGGTAAACCATTGGAGCCTTTGAGCAGAAAAATGACAATATCTGACCTATGTGTTTGAATAATCACTGCAATTGATATAAGCATAATGTAGAGTAAAAGGCAAGAGAGGAGTCAGAAGTTCTGTTAGAAGATTCTGGAGCAGATGACCCAGACCAGGGTGGCAGGCATGATGGTAGCAAGAAGTGATCAGATCGTGGAGATCTTTCAAGGTAGATCAAACAGGATCTATAGCAGAATGAATGTGGAATAGGAGAGAGATAAGTCTATGAAGGTATCAAGGTGTTTGACCTTAGCAACAAGGACAAGTTTGCTGCCAACTTGGATGGGGAAGAATGAGAGACTAGAAAATTTGAAGAAAAGGAGCTCAATTTTATAAATGTTAAGTGTGAGGTGCTTATTCAGAATCAAAGTAGAGATATCAAATAAGAAGTTGCATATGGGAGATTGGATTCCAGGGAAAGGGTCAAAACTGAAGATTCACATTTAGGAGTCATCAGTACGTTAAAGCCATGAAACTAGATGAGCTCACCAAGGTTGACAGAAAAGAAGTTTTCTTATGATGGAGCCCTGAGTCCTCTAACTCCTAGAGATTCTCTTCTGGAATTTGTAATTACTAGTTTTGTATCTCACCTCTGCAAGTCATTAGCCCATCTAGTTTTGAATTTGTTCTTTCCTTAGATGAGCTGTAAGCGTATTAGTAAACAAAAAAGTTTGGGGTGACATGGGTATTTTAGATGCAATAACATTACTAATACTAGCAACATCAATAGAGGCAAGAATTGTTATTAAGTTTTTACTAGGTGGCAGTCACTGTGTTAAGCATTCCAGGTATATTTGCTTTCTTAAGTGTCTCAGTTCCATGGGTGTGGAATTATCCCCATAATTATTATGATCCCCATTCTACAGATGTGGAAACAACAATTTCGAAAGTTGAAGACTTCTTCAGGATCACACATTGAGCAAGGTTTTTCTGATTCCAAAGCTGGACCTTGTAACCTATTGTAACTACACTGTGATGATGTGCCTTTTCATAAGAATCTAGCAATTCTCTTCTGTTTTTTTTTTTAAGAATAATTATTTCTGTACTTTGGTTCCCCAACTGTATCCCTGTAGAACTATAAAAGAACTATAAAAGAGCATGATGTGGGTTGTTAAGTGGAGAGGGGGAAGAAATGTTAACTTGGCAAAACTGGATTTGAATCAACTTACTGGCTGTGTGATTGTGAAGATTCTCTAAGCTTCAAATTTTATGTCTGCAAAATGGGAATAAAACACCTACCTAAATGATATTTAACCATGGGATGACATGAGGATTAAATAAGAGCATCTACATAAACTACCCTATATAGTGTCTCAAACATGCTGGATACACAAGAAATGTCACTATTGCTATTATTGTTATCCTCATCATCATTATCTGAGCAACATGCTACCTTTTACCTCTTTACTATTCTCTCCAAAAACTGTGCTCCTCTGGTTGTACTTTATCCTGCTGTCTAAAGTTGGACTTTCCCTCTTCTTCTGCCCTCTAGGAATCTGCTTCTGTCCCTTTCACCTCAGGCAGTTTCCAGATTTCAGTCCTTATGCAACTCACTTTTTTCCCATTATGCCCTATGTTATGACATCTTTCATCTTGCAAAGTATTCTAAGTGTGTTATAAATCCTGGTAACAAAACCATAAGGCATATTGACTTGGTTATGGAACACATTACAGGAAGAACCAAGGTCTTTATCATCATTTTCTCCAATAGTGAATGTTTACTGAATTTATATTATGTATTGGGTGCTCAAAAAGCATAACATACACAAGCAACATTACCATCGCCCCCTCTAGAAGCATCTGTTTTAAAAACGTGAGTGTCCTAATCTCTCATTGAACTAGTGTCACTTCCTTCCCACTATACCTAAAATAGCTTCATAAAAAATCTGAATTGGATTAATAATTTTCAGGAAATTTATTTCACTTTATAACTATTTATTCTTCAGTTCGTGTTGAATTATTTTATTAGACAAAATATATATAACATTCTTGAAACTGCTGCTGAATTAGACTTCCCATGTTGCAATTGCCTTCCTTCTTTCAGCACACCCTAGATTGCTAGATTGCATTCCACTCTTCTATTCTTTGTTAAATTTGAGAGTTAAAAATCAACTCCTTCAGGCTAGTCTCCATTCCATTCACTTCCACTATGACTTTTTCACACACTTTCTTATAGACTATTTGTTTTGAAAAGTGTCATTGCTCTCTGCCATCTTCCACTCCATCTCCCTCAGGCTTTCCTTTCATGTTCTAGTTTGTTTTATTTGGATTTTCTCTGTGGGTTTCTGCTTCTTTCCAATGTAATTTTCCCACTTCTCTATGTAGTCTCTCATTCGCCTTCCCTGTACTTCTTTCAGTATTCACTGTCAAAATCGGAGTGACATAATGTGCTTTAAGGATCTCGGTAAAGTACTATAGGTTAACCAAATGTTATTTTCTATTTTACTGCTTAATCTTAGAGAGAAGCAAGATGAGAGACAGGAAATAAGGGGTAAAGTTTAATGGGCACATCTTCGGGAGAAAAAAAAAATAGCAGGATTGCTGCTGGATTCAGTAACTTGATAGGGCAAATACAAAGATCTCCAAATGAGTTATTATAAAAAGTGAATCAAATTTTCCAGTTGACTGATACAGATTTCAGAAAGATTTCAAATTTTTTTGTAAATGAACTAAAAGGTAACTACTGAATACCATTGTTGTCTTCTGAAGATAATCGATATAAAAAAAGGAATCCAAAACATTTGCTAAAATAATGATTTATAAACCCTCACTATTGATGCAAGAGGAACTTGGTACTAATTGTAAGTCTATAATTTAAACCCAGTATATTTCTATAGCTAAAAAAGACAGATGGGCTGAGCACGGTGGCTCACGCCTGTAATCCCAGCACTTTGGGAGGCTGAGGCGGGCGGATCACAAGGTCAGGAGATCGAGACCACGGTGAAACCCTGTCTCTACTAAAAATACAAAAAATTAGCTGGGCGCGGTGGCGGGCGCCTGTAGTCCCAGCTACTCGGGAGGCTGAGGCAGGAGAATGGCGTGAACCCGGGTGGCGGAGCTTGCAGTGAGCCAAGATCGTACCACCGCACTCCAGCCAGGGGTACAGAGCGAGACTCCGTCTCAAACAAAACAAAACAAAACAAAACAGATGATGGGCATAACTGGAAAGGTTTTAACAAACCAAACTGAAATGTCTGTGTACAGATCTTGCCAAAACACAAAATACATGATTGAGCTAGTGAGCTTTGGTGTTCCTAAGTTGAATGGAAGGGTTACGTGTTCAAACATCACACTGTACTCCATAAACAGGTACAAGTATTATCTGTCAATTATAAATAAGTAGATAATAATTTTAAAAAAAGAAATAGCCAAATAATAAAGTATACCGTTATCTTTTTCAGTTTGGAAAGGCAAATCCTGAGATGGACTGTAATGTAAGCATATGAAATCAATAAGTGCATGTTTTTCACAAAGTGTATACCATGGAGTATGACTTACGCTAGTGGTTAATAACGAATGTGTGAATATAAGAATTGAGAACCATTTGGGGTACTACAGAACTTCTTAGAGATTTCAATATTCTCGTATTTATTTTAAATCTACAAGAAACATGTGGTATGCTTAGTTTCCCAGCCTTATTTGATCACAAAGTAGTTTTTTTGTGTGTGAAACAGCTTATGAATTTTTCTATGTTAGGGATACCACTTAATGTAGGAAGAGTAAATGTCTAGACTCACTGACACTTCAAAGTGATAAAAACTGACAATATAAATAAGTTTAAGTAAGCTTTTATTAAATATTTGTATGATCTATCCATGAAGAAATCTAAACTGCTGAGGTACATTTTAACCTTTTTTGGAAACTTCAAGAAGATCAACTGACCTTTCAAATAATACTCTTGGCAATTCAGAAAATCTAGGAAAGTGAGTTTATTCTGTCAGTGTGTAAATATTTATTTTCTTTTTTTTAATTAAATAAAGTATCTGAAGCTGGACTTCTCAAAATGGAGATTTGGGTAATTCAAGAGTAAACATTGCAAAATTGTTTTCTCTGATAGTACATAATTTAATAATGTTATTCTTGGTATAAGAGCAAGGTTATATGTATCCTGGAAAATCCAAGATTTAAAATAATTTTAAAGATAAATACTGGATGTTAGAGAACAGGTAAAGTTTTGATGAGTTGTATATCCAAATTCCTGGGGAAGCATTATATTTCTTTTATGTGATAAGTAATTTTTTGTGCTAAAATTTGAGATGCATTGGCTCAGAGTAGGAAAATAACACCTGATAATACTAAAAACAATTTTAATTATTTGAATAAAATGTATAGAGAAAATTCATGCTTTCAGTAATGGCCCAAGACATATCTCTGCCTAACTGGCAAGCTCCATATGTCAAAACTGATGGGGCTATACGATCCATGGCCTGTAGTAGAAAACGGCTTTTGCAGTGAACTTGAACTGAACTGCATTGATTCGTGAGATCATGGGATCTGTTTTAAATATCAGAAAAAAGAATGAGATGCTTTGCTTGATTTTATCGTGTCTCCAATGTGAACTTAATTCAGATTTAATGCAATTACTCTGTGTTGATTAAATCTCAAAGTGTTATTAAAAAACTGAATTATTGAGGTTTACCATTTATATAACAAGTTTGGCCTTCTACATTGCACCATAAACCTTAATCATTATGTTGGCAATAATCGCTTTGTGGTTATTTAACATAAATAATTACTCCAGCTACTAAAATGAGATGATGCAGCATTATAGTTTCCCTACAACTTGTGGGATAGCCTTGCTATTTCTCCTTGCTTTACTTAACTCTTAGCATACGGTTATTTTCTCACTGTCAATCTAGTGAATACTAAACAGAATAAGGTTCTGGTCTTTCCCATTGAGTCTTTCTCTGTCACATCTTAATGTTATGAGGCAGTGCATTTAAAGACTGTCATCCACCTCTTAAGGCTCTTTCTTTTTTTAATTTTTTGAGATGAAATCTTGCTCTGTCACCCAGGCTGGAGTATAGTGGCCTGATCTCGGCTCACCGCAACCTCCACCTCCTAGGTTCAAGCTATTCTCCAGCATCAACCTCCCGAGTGTCTGGGATTACAGGCATGTGCCACCACACCTGGCTAATTTTTGTATTTTTAGTGGAGACGGGGTTTCACCATGTTGGCCACGCTGGTGTTGAACTCCCAACCTCAGGTGATCCACCCAGCTTAACCTCCCAAAGTGTTGGGATTACAGGCGTGAGCCACCGAGCCCAGCCAAGGCTCTTTATCATAGGGTAGGAATAATAAGTATAAATGGACCCTTTAATAATAGTCAAGAGTTGGAAACTAGTTCTTTACTTGGTCATGTTGGTACAAATTATCTGTCTATTCCCCATGTTTTTACAACAAATTAAAAAAAAAAAACATCCGTCACTATATATATGTGTGTATACACACACACGCGCGCGCGCGCACACACACACACACACCTTTTTTTGTTTTTGTTTTTTGTTTTTGTTTTTGTTTTTTGAGACAGAATCTCCCTCTGTCGCCCAGGCTGGAGTGCAGTGGCGCGATCTCGGCTCACTGCAAGCTCCGCCTCCCGGGTTCACGCCATTCTCCTGTCTCAGCCTCCCCAGTAGCTGGGACTATAGGTGCCTGCCGCCACGCCCGGCTAATTTTTTGTAGTTTTAGTAGACATGGGGTTTCCCCATGTTAGCCAGGATGGTCTCAATCTCCTGACCTCATGATCTGCCTGCCTTGGGCCCCCAAAGTGCTGGGATTGCAGGTGTGAGCCACCGTGCCCGACCTCTGTTTTCTTTTCTTTTGCTTGTTTGTTCATTTCTTAGGTGAATACACACTTAAATAACAAACATTCATGTAGGGATTTTCAAGGTATACTACTTGGTGTTAGCTGTGGCAAGGAGAGGATAAAAATGAGAATATGGCGCCTTGGCCCTATGAAATTTACTATCTAGTAGCAAGGAAGGTCATAGGAACCAATATTCTTATCTTCTGAAATCATAGTATAAAGCTAGAAGGAGCCCGGCGCGGTAGCTCATGCCTGTAATCCCAGCACTTTGGGAGGCCGAGGCGGGTAGATCACGAGGTGAGGAGTTCAAGACCAGCCTGGCCAACATAGTGAAACCCCATATCTACTAAAAATACAAAAGTTAGCCAGGCATGGTGGCACGCTCCGGTAGTCCCAGCTACTCGTGAGGCTGAAGCAGGAGAATTGCTTGAACTCAGAGGTGGAGTTTGTGGTGAGCCGAGATCAGCCACTGCACTCTAGCCTGGGCGAGAGAGTGAGACTCAGTCTCAGAAAAAAACAAAACTAGAAGTAAACAATCCCTAGTTTTGCTCATCTTATCCTAGGTCATAGTCGTAATTCTAACTCTTGATAATGTTTTAATTTAAGATTAACATGAAGTTTTGTATCTAGCCCTCGACTGTTTTGAATCTGAGATTTTATTTTGCACATGAACTCAAATCCCTTCACTCAGCTCCCCTTGTCACTTACAAAATAGAGACTCTCCTTTAAGGATACAGTGAAGTCCATGATGCTTAGGATTTCTGTTGTTGCTGTTGTTATACGGTGGTGAAAATAAGGCAAAATGTAAATTCTGTTTCTGCTACTCATTTATTTACAGGGCTTTAAAAAGCCTGCTCAAATCCATTGTGCCCTATTTTCTTATCTGTAAAATGTTTATAGCAGTGCCTCCTTTGTACAGTTTATGAAAAGATTGGAAATAATGCTTGTAAGCCCCCAAGCACAGTGGCTGGCACATTGTTCTTGCTCAGTAAACGACAGCTGCATTATCCATTATTGATGATGGATTTACTAAACAGGCAATCTATAGGTATAAAAATAATTTTTGGACACAAACAACATGTCAAGATATCCATTTGTTGTCCATTTGTCTTAGAATATTGCATGAGAAATTATCAAAGAATGGCACATGTGCTACCACCTCACCATCGTGTACCCACTGAAGGCATTTTCAATCAATCACAGTGAGCCCAGATATAAGCTTATAATCTTTCTCAAAATGGTGTTCCAGGCAGCTACTACTAATAAATTGCTATTGACATGAAAGATGAATCCTGTTTGTCACCTAATAACTGAACACAGAAGTGAGGCAGATAGAAAACTTTGTTTAAAAATTAGGAATATCAGATTATAGCAGCATGCAAAATGAATTAAATTTTAAAAATAAAAAGTTAGGAACAAGCGAAAGGAAGTTGGGTTGGAAGCACAGGAAACTGATGCAGGGATCCCCTCAGGAAATCGTGAAATAGTAAGTAGAACAGCCAAGAGCCCAGCACAATAGAACATGACTGTAAGTGGGCAAAGGTTTGACAATTTTACCAGTATGCAATGATTTCCTACCCTGGATATTGTGCAAATGCCAGCCACAGCTAGCTCACTTCAAAGGGCATGGATGTACATAGCAATTTGTCTGTAATGATTTAGCTCTGTTTGGCAACCCAACTCAAAGCAAAATTTAAAAAACCTAAATTAAAAAAAAGAGAAAATGATGAATTTGTTTTCAGAGATCGTGTTCAGATGGACCTGACAATGATTTAGAGTGTGAGTCTGGACTGATTTATCATCTCTAATTCCCAGATTCTCACATATCCAAGCCCTAGGTTGTGCCCCTTGCATGCCTCTCTCTCTCAGAATTGGACAGAGTTAACATGAGATAATCCTCCCACATGGAGGAAACAGGGGAGATTTATAGCACCTTTTTAGGTTTGATAAAGTCACACTCTTTTCTCCGAAGAGAAGTCTTCTTGTCTTAACTATGAACTCATACACAATGAATTGTCAGCCCAAACATGTATATAACCATTTAAAAGATGCTGCAAAAGATCAAAGGAGCAATGTTTTCCAAACAATGAAAAGTCCTTGCTGCGGTGGTGGTCTCTAAGCCTCTCAGACCCAATCAAATATCCATTTTCTTATAGCTGGTCAGAGATCAAGAGTTAAAGGTTCATGAGCCTGCCAAGTGGAATAGCAAAACACGATACCTCATAGGCTGCTCCAAAGCTCAGTTAGCTTTTACTGTGATATTTGGCAGAGTGGACTGTACACTATCTCCTTTGATCTTGTAATAGGATCAGCTGTTAACATAGCATCACTCTATACCTGCCTGAGAACTCCAAACTTTGGGAAATAAAATACACTGAGCCACCTTGGTCTTATCTGACGTATCAGATTCAAAGTCTTTGTGGCATGAGTGGCTATAAAGAGTCAGACCCTAGGTTTTGACCTTTGTAAAATAATAATCTTGACAGTTCCACCTAGCGCTGGGTTGAGTTGTTTGACTTTGGATGATATGATATGTTTACAGTGCATCCATTCTTTGGGTTGTATGTAGAAAGGGGTGGTAGGTATAATTCTGATTGACCTTAAAATATTGTGACTTGTGTAGATGCCTAGAATTTTAAAACAAAAATATTTCATTTTATCTTGATTTTGTTAATTTCCAATTTAGGCCAAGATGGGGAATAATGAGTTCCACAAGCATTCTAGTTATTCGTTTAATTTGTCTTACAAATAAGTACTATATACTTTATAACTTAGCCCACATCTGGAACTTTAAGTTCAATTCTGAACAATACAATAAAGTTGAGGTAGTGATAATGAGTCTGGTTCAAAACAATGAGTTCAGAAATGTGCATGATCTCACTTATGACAAATATTGAAGAGAATGGAAATATTTAGCTTAGAGAAGACTGAGGAAGGATGGGTCTTCTAAAATTTTTGAAGTTATATTAAAAAGGAAAGAGATCAGCCTTCCTTTACATAGTAGAACCAGTGTCCCTGGGTGACAGTTATTAGGAAACACATTTCATCTAAGAGGAGAGAATATTCACCTAAATCAAACTAAGAATAGAATGATGCTTTGCTGTCATATACAGGGTAGTGGAGTTATTTGCAACTGAAGTGGTGAAGTAAAGCCTGTCTAATTACCTATTTGAGATATTCCAAAATGTCACTGTTTTCCAGTGACACATGTCTTACGATATATAATTGCAATAAGTACTCAATAAATGTAAGTAAATTGTCATTCTGTCTTTGACTCAAAAACGGGGTAATGTCTGTGTAGGAGGCTTACATTTAATACTGAATAGGTTGGAGCACATGAAAAAAATTTCTACTGGTGAATTGAAACTAGAGAATTAAAGTTGGGCTAAAGGTACAAGCAGAAATAAAGAGTTAATGAAAAGCCTCTTGGTTGTTTTCCAAATTTGGTGGCTAGTGATGGAGCATTGCTTCCAGTTAGCAGATTTGCTGCTGGCTGCTATAGAAAAAAATGATTGGGTGTGGAATGGTCCAACAGGAAAAATAATCTCAAAGTTTATTTTTGTGTTCTGGAGGGGTGTGTGTGTGTGTGTCTGGAGAGAGAGTAAAAGCAATTTCTTTTTATGTATATATTTATTTATTTTTGAGACAGAGTTTCACTCTGTCACCCAGGCTGGAGTGCAGTGGCGTGATCTTGGCTCACTGCAACCTCCACCTCCCAGGTTCAAGCAGTTCTCCTGCCTCAGCCTTCAGAGTAGCTGATATTACAGATGCATGCCATCACACCTGGCTCATTTTTGTATTTTTAGTAGAGAGAGAGAGTTTTGCCATTTTGGCCATACTGGTCTCAAACTCCTGACCTCCGGTGATCCACTTGCCTCGGACTCCCAAAATGCTGGGATTATAGGCATGAGCCACCATGCTCAGCCAAAATCAATTTCTAAGAAATAGGCAAAGACAATAGCCAAGGAAGATAATTCAAAACTCAGAAATGAGGAGAATAAAGAGTGAAAATGGGGCAAAAAGATTAGAAAATGAATCTAAAAGAATGAGTAGTATATATATGGAAGGAAAAGTGATGAGGAAGCCAAAACTAGTCTGGCTCAAGTGGCAGAAGGAAAAATTCAATCTATGAATGGATTCAGCTGCCTCTTCCAGCCAATTGACTTATTTGTGAACAGGCTGTGCTGGGACTCAGCTGCAGATATTTACTCAGCAAGTTCTCCCTAGGTTTCCTTATCAGTGTTGATCTAGGTAGAATTAGGATGTAAGATACTTGACTTTCCCCCTCCCCTTTCTCTTTTGGATAGATGATTCACAGCTCAGAAACAGACTCCACCAGTAGCCCCTCATCCAGGATCTGTAGTTTCTAGTAGTGTATCTCCACTAGGAATCCCACAATCCTGATCCCCACTTTCATCCAGGTAGTGCACTCTCCTATGTGACTGTTCTTGACCTGTGCTCCACAAGTGAATATTACCAGAGAAATATCTCATAAGAATAGAGTTTATATTTCATATGCTACTATAATAAATTATCCATATTCTGTGCTAATGAGATCAGGTTAGATGAGTCCTTAGGGTGTTTCTTTCCCAACTATACAATATGCAGTTGGATAGGGATTTTTCATATAAATATACCCCATCCTTTATTTTCCAAGCGAGAGTAACTGCTCTAACCAAGGACATCAGGCCCAGTCAAAATGAAGTCTAGGCTTGGCACTATGGCTCATGTCTATAATCCCAGCACTTTGGGAGGCCAAGGTTGGAGGATCACTTGAGCCCAGGAGTTCAAGACTAGCCTGGGCAACATAGTGAGACCCCATCACTACAAAAATCTAAAAATAAGCTGAGTGTTGTGGTATATAGCTGTAGTTCCATCTACTCAGGAGGCTAAAGTGGGAGCATCCCTTGAGTCCCAGGAGTTCGAGGCTACAGAGAGCTGTAATTGTACCACTGCACTCTAGCCTTTGAGACCCTGTCTAAAAAAAAAAGAAAAAACGCAAAAAAAAAAAAAAAAAAATACAAAACAAAAGTTTGGTACGGTTTGGAAGAGATAGGTAAGAGTCTTTGTCACCATTGTATCTAATAAATTGCCATGTTTCTTACTAAATCTACTTTATCTAGTTTGAATAATATAATCTACCTAAGCATTGGATTATGAATCTGAGTCTTTCTTTGCAACAACAGAGAATTATGAAAAGGCCATTAAATATCTAACACTGAATTTTAAGATCTTGTGTTTCTTGTGTATCTGCGAGCATGACTTAATTTTAAAATGAGAGAAAAATAAAAATTATTGCTAGCATTATGATGTTGGATAAGGTTTATAATAGCAATAATCCCCCATGAAAACAGTTGTTATTATAGTTAATGCCCATTTTGTCAGTGTGTTAACCTTCCCCGGCTGTGCCTCGGGCCATTAAACGGCCAACCATTTGTTAAGCACTCCAGAGCAAGCAATTTCAAGAGGAATATTGCTGTGCTCATTTGCTAAGTAAAGCACCTGAGATGACAGTGATAAACTCTACACAGGTTTGTGTACACATGTATATCCCTACATATACTTTTCATAAGTTTTTCCTTCAGGAAGATCCTGCCCTATAATTACTTCTGGGACAGTCAGAACAGTTCCACAGTGCGTCAGTAACTGTTCTTACTCATCCAGGCTTCTGCAAATTTGGGCTCTCAGAAACCTGTCCAACTGTCTCCTGCGATTCTTTGCCATGTCATAACTAACTGACATCAGTGTTTAAGGTGTTTGTTAATTTCAACTCTGACCCTCAAGAGTAGATCATATCTTTAAAATGCTCAAAGCACATAATTAAAGAACAACATAAAAATGATGTAACTTGCAAGTAAGGGCAAGACAGACAGGAAAATAAAAGGAGCATATCTTTTAACATCCAGGAAGAGACACATCCCTTAAATAGATACACATCCCTTAAATAGATACAACATTGCAATAAATCACTTACATTGTTAATTTATTCAGTGTTAGATGCAGTAACTGTTTTACATATATAATCTCTTTCATCTCTACAAGGTTGATACGATTAGTAGCCCCAATTGATGGATGAAGAAACAATTTAAAGTCAGGCTCTCGGACTCCACATCTAAGCTCTTCACTACCATAATACAGTATATTGACCTACATTTCAAGACAAAACAGAAAAGATTCTTCAGAAGTGATTAGCTCCTATCTCACTTGCTTTACATGTCAATTATCTACCAGTCCAGACTGGACAATGGTTATTACTTTTATGATGGTCACTGATGTTTGTTAAGCTCACCTATTTATTATTGTCCAGGGAGGCTCTGTTGAATAAATATTGCTCAAGTGGGAACTGCATTTAAAAATCTTAAAGCAGAGTTCCACAAGATAAATACTGATCAAGGATATTATAATGAATTTTTTAAAACTTGCTTATTATTTTACATTAGAGATAATTTTATACTGTGTTACTATAAACCCTCATCTGGTCTAGAAGTATAAATATCTAATTTTAGGCAGGGTTGACCTCACTAGTTAAAGGTAGCTGATACTATGTTCAACTACTTTCCTTCAGGGAAGAGCTATGTTAATCCAATCTCATTTCAGGGAAAAAGTATACAGGTATATTACATAGGTTTTGACATAATTAGTCATTTTATTAGTGAAATAATTGGACCTTCTTAATAAATGGTGGAACTTTTTCCTTAAAGCTTAGTTTGAAGAATCAAATGGGCGTAACAGTAGGAGGCACAAAAATTGGTTCAGAAGAGACAGGAAAAATTTTAATGAGAAAGAGATCTTTTCTCATTAAGCTTCTAATTTGGTAAGTCTATATTCTATTTTTAATTTTACTTCCGATCATCATTTTACCATAGTTAACAATGTCAACTGCTAATATTAGATGAGTACCATACATAATACATGCAAGATTATACTAAAGGTGAGCAAGAGAACCATGGATTGTTTGCCATGATTATGGTTAGTCTTTGATTTCTTGTGCAGACAGAGAGAAGCGTGAGAGCAAATTCTGTAAGTTTAGAGATAATCTTAGATGCTCCATTAGCTACTGCCTTCAACTGGCTCAGCATCCCAATATTTTCAGACTAGGAGAGTCCAATTAGGATTTAAAAACCATGAAAGTACTGTTCTTGATTTTTCCCCAAACACCTAAAATATCCATATGAACTAATTTGAAGTTATGAGCAGATCTCAAACTCACTCTTTCCTAAGCACTTGAAATCCAATAATCCTCTGGTGGAAGAAATGAAAACTGATTCACTAGCATATGCTTATTAACTCTCTCTATAAATGGCTCTTGGCCCTTTTTATCATCACTTTGCTGTCCTGGGTCTTTCTCACTGGTGTTCTGGCTGGCAGAAAGGATGGAAATTTCAGTGTTCCTTAAATTAAGTAGACTTTCCCTCTTCTGTGTTCCCTGGTATTCCATAGAATCAAGATGTTAAAAAACATCATAAACAATTGCCCAGTATAAGGATACACTGGGGCATGGACTTCCTACAAACTTAGCAACATAAACATACAGAATAGCCTTCTAGACAAGTATGACACTATAAATTGTTCATTCACGCTAAATTCTAGTGAATGTTGTCAACACCAGTTGTAAGGTGTCTACAAATAATGTATGTAATATTGAGGTATAAAAGCTTGAAAATACTTTTTTTCATAAATTTGAACAGATTCAAGGTAATTCCTATAATAATGTCATTCTTAGTCCTTTATGTTCTGATCCATTTTCTTGAGTGGGAAAATGATAAAAAGGCAAGTAGTCAAAAAATGCATAGAATTACTGGTATATTCTTCAAAATGTGTTCTGTTTGTTGATGCCATGCCATCTGTACAGCCACCCTGAAAAATGTTAACTTTCACTTTAAGGAGGACCCACAGAGATAGGAGTTCTGATAGAGTGTAAGGACCAAGTGGAACCCTTAACACAATGGGCAGACATAGCTGGGGTTAGGACTTTGAGAGGAAGGAGGTGAGGAGTAAGATTCTCCTCTTTGTCTCTCTCAAGATTGCTAGCTTCTCTGGGATGTTAATGTTAGATGACATTTTTTTGTTGGGATAGTGCAAATACGAGGTGTGTATTAGTCCGTTTTCATGCTGCTGATAAAGACATACCCAAGACTGTGTAGTTTATAAAGAAAAAGAGGTTTAATGGACTCATAGTTCCACGTGGCTGGGGAAGCCTCACAATCACAGCAGAAGGTGAAGGGCACATCTTAAATGGTGGCAGGCAAGAGAAAATGAGAGCCAAGTGAAAGGGGAAACCCCTTATAAAACGATCAGATCTTGTGAGACTTATTCACTACCATGAGAACAGTATGGGGGAAACTGCCTCCACAATTCAATTATCTGCCACTGGATTCCTCCCACAACACGTGGGAATTACGGGAGCTGCAATTCAAGATGAGATTTGGGTGGGGACATTAGCCAAACCATATCAATGTGCAAAGTCTAATTTGAAGCTAAGCCTTAAGCTATGTCCTCAAAAGAGATGTTGCCTAAGATAATCACACTCTGAAAGGAAGAAGGCAAACTGCCCCAGGGAGAGATCATTAGCATTCCTCGGAACCTCAGTGGCCTGTTGCCCGTGAGAAAGACAGTCTGATGTCTTTCTCTGATGTGGTAGGGGACCAGCCCAAATGCAGACTGGCCTAGAGTCATCAAAAAATGTATTTGTGTGACTGGAGTCTGCATTTCTACAGGTGAAGAGTCAAAGAGGGGCTGTGACATTTCATCTCTGTGCCAGGAGTCAGCAGAGTGTTTTTTGATCTGAGCACATGGGCACAGTTCTTTTGTGGCCTCTTCCCTTTTGTACCTCTCCCAACTGCCTGGAGCTTTTCCACACAGCCTCTGCACCTCCTCCCATTCAAAGCCCTCACTCTCCTTATGGCTGCCTGTTGTGTCATGCATTCCATTTGAACCTCACACTCTATCAGAACTCTTGGTAAAAGAACCCATAAATGACATGGGTTCTTAAAAGTACAATTTTAATAAAAGCCTGGAACAACGACAGCTATTGCTCATCCCTCTTCTCTTTCATCTTATCAAATTTTCAGTTATTTAAGTTAAAATCAGGTAACATTGGTGTGGAAAGATAGAGACCTTATACTATACGAATGAGGTCCAACCTCAGTTTTGCCCCACATGGTGGTAGTGCTATATGGAAATAATTTATGCTACATGAGCTTGTCGCAAGCTTCCTGCAAGTTGATTTATTGCTCAGTACATAGGCCTGCATCCAATTCCCCAGATTTCTCTCCTCCCTGGAAAAAAGAAAAAAAAAAAATCATCTGGAAGACGAAAGTTACAGAGAAATTGGAAAAGGGCAACAGATCAAAGTTACAATTGTTCATTCATTCATTACACAAAGTTTAATTGAACAGTTACTATGTTTGCATGTATGTATGTATTAATAAATTATTTGCTGAACATCAACCATGAACCAGGATAATTGCTGAAAATATAGTTAGGAGAAAACTCAGTTTTTGTCTCTGATAACGACAATAGGACAAATTCCTCAGCTCAAAAGGGATGCTTTAGGTTCTGATTCAGAAAGACTGGCTGTACAAAGTGATCAGAACAGGGACCATGCAGCTTTAACAGTTGAAGGCAGAAAAATACCTGTTGAACAGCTGCAATACAGATTGACACAGGACTTAGAAAAATGCATGGAACATAAGGACTCTATGAACATTGAAATGGTTGAATGAATTAATACATGGATAAAGAATAAATGAATGTTACTATTTTAGGGGAAAAGAGGAACAAATAATTATGATACTCTACTTGTTAAAGCTCTCCCTGAGCCTCAGTTATCTAATTCATAAAATGGAGATCACATCACCAGTTTCACTGGATTATAAAGATGATTAAATGATTTAACATAGTATGTAGCACAATGCTTGGCATTTAGAATTTACTTGATACTTACTAGCTGAATCTGACTCTGGAGTGATTTCAGAGATGCTTTTGAGGTGTGGGTATGGCCTAAGGAGGCTAGCCAAGTATCGTAGTAGATGCATCTCAGAGGAGGTGAGAATTAAGCTATTGTGCCCAGAATAATTCCTGATCTAGTATTTGGGGAAATATGACACACTAAATGGTTGCCAGTTGCTTTTGGGTAAAAATTTCATGATAAGGGCTAATGGGAGAGTCATTGGGAAGACAGATTACGGCCAAACTGTACAAGTTTTTGAAACTGTAAAGTCTATCTTGTCAACACTAGGGAGCTTCTGAGTATTTGCAATAGAGAAGTGACAGGATGAATATACTTTTGAAATTGGTTTAATTGGAATTTATCAATTCATTTTAAAGGCAACAAGAATTCAGTCAAGAGAACAGTAGCTGTTATTAGAATAATACAAGTATAATATAGTTAATATTTGGGCTTAAGTAGTAGCAATGAAAACTAGGAGATACAAAAGCCATTTCAAAGGAAGAATCAATAAAAAGACTGAGTAATTGATAAGATTCTAGGAATAAAATAAGAAATTTAAATAAAAAAACTTAAATATCCATTATTTTAGGCTTTGCATTAATTGCTTTTACAAATGTGATAAATATATATGTATTACTAGCAAGATATATATATATAGAGAGAGATGTATAGATGTATATATGTGTGATTATATGTATATACATGCGCGCACACACACACACACACATATATATATATATATATATATATTTATACAGTTGAGCCTTGCACAATATTGGGGTTAGCGATGCTATGAAGTAAATTCAGAGATGCATTTGAGGTGTGACCATGGCCTAAGACGCTAGGCAGGTATGGTGCAGTTGAAATTTTGCATATAACTTTTTACTGTCTAAAAACTGTACTAATAATCTATTTTTGACAAGAAGCCTTACGAATAACATAAAAGTCAACATATACTTTGTATGTCATATGTATTATATACTGTATTCTTTCCATACGGTAAGCTAGAGAAAACAAAATGTTATGGAGAAATTCATTAGTAATATAAAATATATTTATTCATTACATGGGTGTGGATCATCACTAAATGTCTTTGTCCTCATAATCTTCACATTGAGAAGGAGAAGAAAGAGTAGGGATTTATCTTATTGTCTCAGAGGTGGCAGAGGTAGAAGAAAATCCATGTGTAAGTAGATCTGTACAGTTCAAACTCAAATTGTTCTAGGGTTTTATACATATAATCAGCAAAAAGTATACAATTATATATATAATTAGCAAAATTATATATATACATAAAATTCCATATATATACAGATACACATATGTATATATGTATAAGTATAAACCTATATATGTGTGTGTGTGTGTATCTGGTTTATATGATATATTTATACCTCGATAGACTTATATTTTCATTTTTACTGGTGCCTCAAATCAAAGTAAGGAAGCTGGGATGTGAACCCAGGTCTCTCTGATTCCAAAGATTGCTCTCTCTCCTTCAGCACAAAACTTTCTCAGAAAAAAAAAAAAAAAAAAGAGGTCCTCAATATTAGATCTCAATGATTGGGAAAGATGTAGTACTCTGAACAATAAATAAAATAAATACATATCAGAAGCCACCTGTGCATGAATGCGCAGGAGCTTGTTTGGAGGTAGCAAAACCCTAGAGCCTTGTCTGCTCTGTGCTACTTTCCTAGGGTGAATTACATGCTGAGAAACAGGGACTGGTCTATCTACCTGATAGAAGATTTACTGTTTAGTCAGAAACATCTATACCTTTGTTAAAAGAATATTATTCCTTTTTCAATATATATCTGATATTTTGAGATTGTGAATTTGGGAAAAGGAATATATGTATTTCTCTTTTCCAAATCTACATAAAAAAAAAAAAAGCCTTCCACCATAGAGACCATCAGATATATACTTGGTATTAGAAATGAATCAGGCACCTTAGCTGTTGTTAAGTCTGAGTTCCAAAACTGATCAGAGTTCGTAAACTAACATCCCTACTAAAAAATGTTTTGTTTTGTTTTTGTTTTTTGAGACGGAGTTTCACACTTATCGCCTAGGCTGGAGTGCAGTGGTGCGATCTCAGCTCACTGCAACCTCCGCCTCCTGGGTTCGGGCGATTCTCCTGCCTCATCCTTCCGAGTAGCTTGTATTACAGGTGCCTGCCATGACAGCCGGCTAATGTTTATATTTTTTTGTAGAGATGGGGTTTCAACATGTAGGCCAGGCTGGTCTTGAATTCCTGACCTCAGGTGATCTGCCAGCCTTGGCCTCCCAAAGTGCTGGGATTACAGGCGTGAGCCACCACGCCTGGCCTAAAAAAATCTATTTAAAAATCACCAATGACTGATGAAAACTTGGCAGGTTAAAATTTTAAAAAAGCTCTATTCATACATTTTGCTTTTAAAATCAGAAGCTTTATAAAGCATTACAGTCAAGTCTGCTTCAACATTTTAAAGAGCTTTCCAAAGGAGATCTTTATGAAGGTACATTAGCATGTGCAAATTAAGATTCTTCATGTACTATGCAGCAGTTAGGGGAAAAGGAAAAAAAAAAAAAAGATGAACATTTAGAGACAGCCCAAAGGCTAATTAATTCAATATCTTTGAGCTTCAGTAGACAGCAATGCGCGTATCAACGCTCCCTTACTCTCTCTCCATGAAGGGTTCTTGTTTTTCATTTTGATAGTACCAAATCTTGGGGAAGACAACTATCCCTCAAAACAGTTCATTAGCACTGTTGGTTTTCCTCCATATATGAATAGTCAGTGTAATTCTAATTAATGTATTTGTGAGATATTTTTCCTCATCTTGGATTCTTTATTAAATGAATAACATATGTTTTAATGACTCAACAACCCAAACAAAATAGAGTGAAAGCCTACCTTAATACACACAGATCATTATGTTTTACATGTGGGGAACTGAGGAACTGTGGGAGAATTTAGGAACCCTTGTCCTTTGCCACACAGTACAGATGATGCTGGGCATAGTCTCCTGGCCCCATACTCAATATGCTCTTCCACAAGAGGTATGATTATTTGCACAGGTGACTAAAAGGCCTTTTCATTCAGAACCTTTGTATTCACATAAGTCACATCAATATCCTCCTCACCCTACACCCCACAGAAAAAAAGCTGAAGGAAAATAAATGTAAATCAATTCAATACAAACTTTCTCCACTCATATGCTAATGAAGAGGAACACATTTGAGAGTGAAAATTGATACACCAAGATAATAGACATGTAGTCACAGCCACTTCTCAGAAGGCAGAGTTTGATATATTGTGATCGCTGGGCTTTTTTCTCTCCAGGAGGTCATCCCCTCCCTATTTTATAACCATTTTCATTAATATAGGCATGGAAACAAATGCACTGCTCTTTTCTCCCAGATTGGTGTAGACTTACTTAATAAAACTTGTTCCCAACACTGCTAATGCTCATTTCTTGTATTTTCAGGTTAAACATACCAATGCACTGATATTATTTACAATATAAACCCAAGACAGGATGCTTTGCATTCAGAACACTTACTATATTTTTAAAACTGCATAAGAACAAATACAAAAAACAAAGAATGTATAGATTATCAGCATGGAACTGCCCTTAACAAACGACCTGCTGAGTGAGTTCACTTCTAATTCCCTTTCACAATTGAAGAGTTAGAGAGAATTTAAGGTGTGTCTTGGCCAAGGTTACACAAAGAATACAAGTAAAATGAAGAACAATGGCCAGGCACAGTGGCTCACTCCTGTAATCCCTGCACTTTGGGAGGCCGAAGGGGGTGGATCACCTGAGGTCAGGAGTTCAGGACAGCCTGGCCAACATGATGAAACACCAACTCTACTGGAAAAAAAAAAAAGCCAGGCGTGGTAGCGGGCACCTGTAGTCCCAGCTACTTGGGAGGCTGAGGCAGAAAATCGCTTGAACTCAGGAGGTAGAGGTGGCAGTGAGCAGAGTTCACGCCACTGCACTCCAGCCTGGGCTACAGAGGGAGACTCTGTCTCAAAAAAAAAAAAAAAAAAAAAAAAAAAAAAAAAAAAAAAACTACTGGATGAAAGAATTCTTTAAGAATCTTTGCTCTTTCTTCAAGACTCAGTTCAGCCATTTCTTGCAGAAATTTACTGATCTCCATAAGGTGAACAAGTCACTCCTTTGTTCTCTCATACTATCTTTCTGTCTTTGCACTCAGCATGTGATCTTGACTTTTTTTTTTTTTTTTCATGCTTCTCTGTCTTACATAAACAAAGATTTTTGACGACAGGAACCAAGTTTTATTTATCTGTAAATTCATACGAGCTAGTTCAATGCCTGCAGCAGAATCAGCTATTAGTAAAAGTTTTCGAATTCCATGAAACCGTTTTAGTCAACTTTCACAGTGTATTTGACACGCTTTGATATTTCCAGAAATATTTACTCATAATGTTCAGGTTCACATTACATAAAGTGAAGCACAGCATTAATATCTTTCTATTAGAGGTTGAAACTTGGCAAGTTTATGTGCAAGACATTAATTCATTTTGCGCAAAATGAGCACTTCTCTTGCTATGGCATTATTTACAATACTTTTATATGGAGTAATAGTGTAATTAAGCATCAGAATTATAGTATCCCTAAAATCAGGAAGATTATACATAATAACTTATCCATACCAGGACATCCTGAGGGTGCCAAGATTTATAAAAGTATACATTTGCCTTCAGGTTTTTTTTTTTTTAAATATCTACCATATTATGCCAATAATAGCATATTATCAGAATCAGTTCAGTAGTTAGATAAGGGCACATCTACTAATACGATGTCCACAAATGACTCAGAAAATGATCTCAGATCTCTGGTTTCATCCTACATGGCCATCACTGGTCCCAAACTCCCGTCTTCAGGAGAGCAGCTTTTTCTGCCTAAGAGGACTAGCATATTTCAAGGAATACGCTACTTCATCTCTACTCCTCTTTATGTCCTTTATCTTCTATGAAAATCCATTCAGATTCATCTGATAAAATCACCCTGCATCTTGACATGAATTGCTTCCCCTCCAGTAAGTGCCACAGGTAGAGTTGGGACAGTCTGGTACCTTTTCAGCACCAATGTGTACAAATATGTCTAGACTTGTGTCAGGAAGGGCAGTTCATACCAATTATCTTTTTGTATCTTTTAATATTTATATAAAATAAAGAATACTGGCAGATCACTTGAGATCAGGAGTTCAAGACCAGCCTGTACAAGATGGTGAAACTGCATCGCTATTAAAAGTACCAAAGAAAGTAGCTGGGCATGGTGGCACATGCCTGTAGTCCCAGCTACTCGAGAAGCTGAAGCAGGAGAATCTCTTGACCCTGGTGGTGGAGGCTGCAGTGAGCTGAAATCATGCCACTGCACTCCAGCCTGGGCAACAGAGAGAGACTTGGATTTAAAAAAAAGAAAAAAAAAAAAAAAAAAAAAAGGCACACATTTTATACTGACCGTAGCCAAAACAGCATGAATCACATCCCAGCTTAAGTGAAAATATCTGAGGATTCTGAGATAAGGTGAAAATAGATCTTTTACATTTCAGTGGCCAAAGACAAGAATGTCTTAAGATAGAATCACAAGCAGCTTGAGAGCAGGAGCCATTTCGTTATTTGTCTCTACCTTCCATAGCTTCTTGCATGATGTTTTTGAAGTAAGTACTTGTTCATTTATTAAATATTAGATTGGTTACTAAAGGCAGAAAGCAATAAAGTGAAGTTTTATTACTACAGTTCTCATTTATTTATCTTAACTTCCAGAATTGCTTTTGGGGCATATGCACGAGCATGCTCCCTTGTGTTTTCAGGTGGCCTTAGATTGCCTGTCAAGTTGCCAATCACACAGTCCATGTGAAATCTCACAGCTTGTTAATGTGGCAGCTCCAGGGACCGAAAAGAAGCCAAGGAGAAGGGATGGATTTGCCAGTTGGATACCTTTAAAAACTTTGCTTTCTCTACAAATTGTGATTTCTCTGATGAGACATGCTCTAGAATTCTACTCTTGGGTATTTCAGAAACAGTAGGATCTACAGGAAACATTGGACTGAGAATTGAAAGCTCAGAGTTTTATTTTTGATTTTCCTTTAGCATTATCGTTACAACTCAATGAAAGGCTTTGAATAGGACCTTGAACATTCCACTTTGTGATATGTAGAATAAATGAATAAAAGTATATAAGAAGTCCTTAATTCTGCATAAATAATAAAGCTGGAACCACGTGATAATGTGGCTTATAATTATGTAGATTCGGGACACTCTGCAGCTGAACCAATAAAACCACATATGTAGAGAATCTGAAAGAGCAGAGAATATTAGTCCTCTAGCACTGAAAACACAAGACCCCATTTTTCAAAGATTTCAGATATTCTAACAATAACTTGAAAATTACTCAAGGCTCAGTAATATTTCTTAGACCCCCAGTGAACACCTAAAATAATTAGACAATATCATTAATGCATCTTCTCTTTTTTAGACATTATTGCACATCAAAATGGAGTATTAATTTACCTTGATTTTTTTCTTTGCAATCACAAACCAAAATTTTTCCTTCTACTTAGTGACTTCGCAAAGTGCCTTGCAGAACACATCTGTTAATAGCTTGAGGTATTGGACTGTTAATTGACATTTGAATAGAATCTTTATGGGAATTTACCACCCTTATACACAAAACAACTCAGGCCTCAGAAATACAGGCTGGTGGAAAATACTTTTAGATTTAGAAAGATGTGGAGCCCCTTAATTTATTACCCAATAAAAAATAGTCACTGATCAACCATTAAAATCATGTCCTCCTCTTCCCGACCCTGGTACTCCAACAATTCTGACTCTCACTTTATTGGGAGAAAACTAAATAAATCAAGGAATGTAAATATTTTGGGAGCAATAATATCATTAAAAAGTATTTGCTGGTTTGACTTAAGCTGTCATGTTACTTGAAGAAAAAAAATACAGTATTTGTACTTTCACATGTGACTTCCAGCTGTTTGCTGCACTTGGCTGTGAGTCTTAGTCTAAATCTAGTGTAAATCACTTCATGATAGAAATATTTTCTTTCCTTTCTCCATCTATTTGCACCTGGTTGTGAAATATTTCCTAGTTGCATTTCCATTCATCTTCACCCCAGCAGGGTGCCTGTGCTTTACTGCTACTGCAAAGTTCGTTCCACTTAGCCAAGGCTTCAGGACAAAATGTGCTGTGTTCATGACAGCTTGTAGGTGAGGTGGGACTATATATGAAAGGAGGTGAATTTTAGCAGCAGTTATTGAGGGATGGCCAATGAAACCAAGTCTCTCAAGAAGTAAGGGAAACAAGACCATTTTGGAATGAAACCTGCAACATCTAAGAGGCACTGCCCATCCCCAAGGTCTCACCCATCCCTCCCTTGTTCTGCCTCCTTGTTACTTACTTTCAGGGCCCATTCTTCTGTTGGCTTGCTCACCACTCCCTTACTCTTTCATTTTTCCAGACCAACTGTACTATTCCTGGGTTCTTCTTTATCCTTCATTTCCCAAGGATGTACTTGCTTTCCATATATTTGCACACCTCTGGGGCTGTCACATGGGGAGGGTTGGAGACATTTTCCTTGCTACATTAAGGTATGAAACTGTTAGCAAAAGAATGTCCTAGATATCAGTTACTTGCCTTTAAGGCCCAGCTCAAAAGAGTTTTCCTCAGGCTAAATGGCCTCTCCTCTGTACATCCATAGCTCTGATCAATCTGCCTGGTTTTAGATGTATTGTTGTAACACAAGTGTTAATTCTTCTGTGTTTAGACTCCTGTCTTCTTCAAAGTAGGGCCTTCATCTCTGAATATATAATGCTTAGCACTGCCAAATACGTGGTAGATACTCAAGAAGTATTTCTCAAGTTGCACTGGCTTTCATATGTCACATCGTTAAATAGTGATTATCTAGGCTTACAGCTTTGTCTCTTCCATAACCACGAGCTAAGTGCGTAAAAGGATGAGGGCACGTGCCATTCTGCTGGAGTGACAGGGACCAGGTCAGACTGTCTTTATCTCTGTAGGTTTGGAATACATAATATTAGAGGGCCTGAAATACTTTTTAAAAAACAGTGGGGTGGGTCAGACAAAATATAAAGTACCATACACTAGAAAATTCCATCTCCTCTTATCCAGATTGAAAGTGAGAAGTGGGAAAAACAAGACCTGTCAACTACTTGCATCTACAAGACGGAGAAAAATGTGCATCGATAGATGAATTATATTCCTTATTTCATTACCACATCTTGCCAATTATGTGGTGGGAGAAAGAATGATGTTTCATAGAATTTTATAGATTTCTGAGCTAGAAGGCACCTCTGAAATCATCCAAAACAATTTCCTTATTTTATAAATGAAGAAACTGAGGTTAGAAGAGGTTAAGTGGCATGCACAGGAGAGAAGTAAATGGTGGAGCAGGGCTAGAATCCAATTTCCCTAATTGCCAGTACAACCCTCCCTCCCATCACCTCTGTGCAGCGCAGAGAAGCTCATAGTTCTGCATTGCCCCTCTCTCCCTCCACTTGTTTCCTTTGATCTCCTAGGTCTCCACTCACTGTTAAGGGAATTAGGGCCCCATGACTCTCTTTTCATCTTTCAAAACTCATTTTTATGAAAAGATGACTGGCACCATATATATATACACATATGCGTATATATATACACACACATACACATATATACACACACATACACATATGTATATATACACACATACACACATGTATATATATACACACATATACACATATGTATATATATGTATATATACGCATATATAGAGCTATTAAGCCCTCAATATTAGGACATTTTAAAACAAGCCCTATAAAGATATTGAAACACAGAAATAAAATTCTTTAAAATATCAGAGCCCAGTTAACCTCAGTTGACGTGACATCCTTTTAAAAATAAAAGCAATATCTGCACAAAGTTAGAAATTTTTAGAAACATACAAAGGTAAACTATAAAATGTAAATTTCTCCTTACCATGGTCACTCTCCCCAGTGGCAGTTGCTGTTAATAGATTTTTATCTACACCTTCAGCAACTATAAAAATGCTTATACATAAACCAGCATAGGTAGCTAGATGGATGAATGGCTGGATAGACAGGTAAATAAATAGATTGGTGGATGGATAGATAGATAGTAGATAGATTAAAAAAAAAAAAGAATTTAGCCTATACAAATGCTTTTCATTTAATAATATAATCTAGACATTTTTCAAAATTATGATTTGTGTATCTTCTTCATTTTTCCAATAACTTTATAGTATTCAAGTCTGTGGATATACAATAATTTATTTAAGTAGTCCCTGAGTTTTTTTCAGGTTTTGCTGTTACAGTTTAGTATAATCATGCTTGTATGTATATGTCTGTGTACATGTACACACACACGAATGCACACACACACTTTTTCAAGCAGAACTATAACTATAATGGTAGAATTGTTGGGTTAAAGGGCATGAACACTGAAAATCTGATAAATAGTTTGACATAGGGACTTTGAATGTTTAAAGAAGGAGGAAACTGGCTGGGCACGGTGGCTCACACCTGTAATCCCAACGCTTTGGGAGGCTGCCGTTGGGCGGATCACCTGAGGTCAGGAGTTCGAGACCAGCCTGGCCAATATGGTGAAACCCCGTCTCTACTAAAAATACAAAAATTAGCTGGACGTGGTAGTGGGTGCCTGTAATCTCAGCTATTTGGAAGGCTGAGGCAGGAGAATCACTTGAACTCAGGAGGCAGAGGTTGCAGTGAGCTGAGATCGTGCCACTGCACCCTAGGCTGGATGACAGAATGAGACTCCGTCTCAAAAAAATAATTAAATAAAAAAGGAGGACCCTTGAGTAAGATAAGAAGTCTTGTCTTGTATCCTTTTCAGTCATCCCTCTGAGGGCTCAAAAAAGGTATCGAAGAATCAGTAGCAGGAGATAATTGCCAGCAGAGTAGCCTCCAGTCTCCGGAGAAGGACAGAAGGATATAGCTTCAGAGTCTGAAGATCTGAGCTTCACTTATGGCTCTGCTATGATTTTTATTTTATTTATTTTATTTATTTTTTTTTATTTTTTTGAGATGGAGTCTCACTCTGTCACCCAGACTGAAGTGCAGTGGTGCTATCTAGGCTCACTGCAAGCTCTGCCTCCTGGGTTCACGCCATTCTCCTGCCTAAGTCTCCAGAGTAGCTGGGACTACAGGCGACCGCCACCACGCCCGGCTAATTTTTGTATTTTTAGTAGAGACGGGGTTTCACCGTGATAGCCAGGATGGTCTCAATCTCCTGACCTTGTTATCCGCCCACCTCAGCCTCCCAAAGTGCTGAGATTACAGGCGTGAGCCACCGTGCCTGGCCTCAGCTATGATCTTTAGATGGGAGGTTAACCTGATTTATTTCAACAAAGAGAGGTAGAGAACTTACATAGTGCCCAGTGCACGAGTTTTCTCAACCTAAATATCCTCATATGAAATGATATAGCTTCATCGTAGGTTGGTGGCAAATATTAAATAGGATTAGAGAAAATCTAGTACAAAATGGATACTTTGATCTTTATGTGGAACACTTAGAAAAAAAAAAAAAAAACTACTTATGCACTGTGAAACAAAGAATGGTCTTCCCTATATGACAATATCATTTTCTTCAAGCAGCCCTTCACTGCCTGGCATATGGACCACGCAGCCTGTACACAGTGAAGTTGCCTGACCAAATGACCAAAGGGATTCTGGCAGGAAAGCACGTAGCATTTATTAAAAGTCCCCAGATGCAGGCTATGGAGTTGTCATCCACTTGGTTTTTAAAAGGAGGTCGGTCGGCTCTCCTCACTCGTCTTCTCACTAGCTTATTAGTTACTAGTACAGCACCAGCAAGCTAAGAGCAGGAGCCAAAATCTGATCAATAATGCATCTGTCTGTATCTGAATCAAAGGCACCATGGTAAGGAAAGGAAAGCATAGAGTTCCTTAAATCACAATGCACAACAGCAGGAGCCAGACAGCTGAGAGGGGACTGGGGTAGAACACGGAGAAGACAGAATCTGGGCAGGGGGTAGGAAACTGGAGAGAGAGACCCAGTTGTTAAAAACAATATAGTTTTTATTTTGAAAGGTTGAAGCTTCAAAGACACAGAAGGCTCAGAGCTTTGGGGAATCAGAATGTGTGTGTGTGTGTGTGTGTGTGTGTGTGTGTGTGTGTGTAAAACGTACTTCACCTATTTTAGAGGTAGAGGGGTCAAATGAAGCAAATGGACCCATAACTGAAGCGCACGTCTTCCTGGGCAGTTTTTTGGATAATTCAAACAGAATCCCTGCATCATCTGGATTCTTCCAATGTCCCTGTAGCCATCTTTTTCTGGATGGCATGTCAGGCCTGTAACAGCTCACATACTGAGTTGCATCTTTGAAACCTGCAAACCATGCAGAATGTCTCCCAAGCACTGCATTTAAGCCACACTTCTACCAGCTTTTTGTCTCTATCCCCTGAAAAAAAAAAAAAAAAAATTGGAAGCTAGAAATGTGAGAACTGGGAGGAATCTTACAGGTCAATTAGCCAAACTTCCAATTTAGTAGATGAGGAAACTAAGGCCCCAGAAGTAGCTACCTTAACTAACACCAAGTAATTAGGAGCAGATATTAGACCTCTTGAATTACCGCTTCAGCATCTTTCTGGTGCTCTACCACTAGGCTGTGTGTTCAGCATTTCTATTCATGCGTATGGGAGACAATTAAAAGGCTAACCAATATTTCATTATTGCTCAGAAAAAGTTGCAGTCACAGTTTTTTAATAAGAGAATTGTCATACAGTAAAGAGAACAGTGAACTGAAATTTCTAAGATGATGTGATTTCTTTTATTCTACATGCTTTGGAGTCTATCACTGTTTTAAAATACAGACTTCACTTGGTAAAAGAGGTCAGTGTATGTGCTGAAAAGGGGAAAGGAGGCAGGATACAAAGAAAAAGAGATACTTTATTCTAAAGTAAGTTAGGCGGCATGTGCCTGTAATCTTAGCTACCTGAGAGACTGAAGCAAGAGTATTGCTTGAGCCCAGAAGTTAGAGTCCAGCCTTGGCAATATCACAAGACCTCAGCTCAAAAAACAAACAAGATAAAAAATGAAGTTGTCAATTATTTTCATATCATCAGTTTTAATCTTTGTATACATCTAAAATATTTATGTTGTCTTCTTCCATGTCTAGGCTGTAACATTTTCATCTATAAACCAAATGTCTCTGTTTATGTGGTTTTCTTATTTGTCATCGTTTCCTGTTAGATTGTAAGACCAAGAGAGCACAGAGCAAGTTCACTGCTCATGCGTCTCTTAGTTGAGGTAGCACTGGCGGCTGTAACATAGAAGTTTATTTCTAGCTCATCTCAAGTCTAACACCAGTGTTCTTATTGCTCTCCTCGAATTGGTGATTCTGCCTCTTTCTATAGAGTGGTTCCACCATCTTCAATGCAGCTTCCAAGGTCACCACGGTAGGGGAAAGATCCTGAAGAATCACAAACAGCAGAAGCAGGGGTAACGCTTCCTCCCATATTCCGCTGGCTAGTACTCACTCATATACCCACACCCTGCCACAAAGAAGGTTAGGACGTGTAGTCTAATTGTGTTTCCAAGCAGAGGACATGGGTCCAGAGATCAGCTAGCAGGCTTTGCCACACTATTGACGGAGTTCAGGACATGCCACCCCAAAGTGTGGCATCTTAGCATATTAAATATTTTAAACCAAAGGAATTTGAGAAAAAATAGATGCAGGAAGATCTCTCTGACCTTCCCCTACCCTTCTTCCCTGAAGTAAGTCATAAAACCTAAGAAGGATTTTCTGATTGATATGGTTTGAATGTTTGTCGCCTCCAAATCTCATGTTGAAATGTGATTCTCCATGTTGGAGGTACAACCTGGTGGAAGGGGGTTGAATCCTGAGGGCAGATCCCTCATGAATGGTTTACCACCTTCCCCTTGGTGATGAGTGAGTTCTTCCTCACTTATTTCACATGAGATCTGGCTAAAAGTCGGGGACCTCTCCCCTCCCCTTGCTCCCCCTATCACCGGGTGATGGGCCTGCTCCCTCTTCACCTTCCTCCATGATTGTAAGCTTCCTGAGGCCCTCACCAGAAGCAAATGCCAGCACCACACTTCCTGTACAGCCTGCAAAACCATGAGTCAATTAAACTTCTTTCCTTTATAAATTACCCAGCCTCAGGTATTTCTCTACAGTAATGCGAAAAATGGCCTCATACACTGACCTTCCCCTGAGGCAGGTCATAAGACAGACCCTCATGTGAGAGGTTCCCTCCTACACCAAGAGGAAAGGAACATGCCTATCTCTGAAAACAAGTCACAGAGAAGAATCTGAACAAACAGTCCTTGCTAAGTTTCTCCCAGTTTATTACCATTTAATCATACCTTTTCCCGCATCATATTTCTCCATGACTGTTTACTCTTCACCGAACGTGGCATAGAAATACACAGGAAGCTGAGGCAGGAGGATCACTGGAGCCCAGGAGCTCGAGATTGCAATGAATTATGATTGCATCATTGCACTCCAGCTGGGGTGGCAGAGCAAGACCCTGTCTCTTAAAAAAAAAAAAAAAAAAAAAAAAAAAGTTTTAAATAAAAATACACAGGTTTAACCATTTATTTGAATCTTTATTTTCTTATGGATGCTCTGGTGTCATGTAAAACTTATATTAAATTTGTATTGCTTTTTTCTTGTATCTTTTACTATAGGAGTCTCAGCCATGTACCTCAGATGGGTAGAGGAAAAGATATTTTTTCTCATTTACACTACTATGTAACCAGAGCCTAGGGTTTGGCACGTAGTAAATGCTGAAAAAAAAAAAAAAAAAAAAAAAAAAAAGTTGTCAAAGGAATTTTTGAATGAATGCATATAGTGTACTTTTTAACTTTCTCATAATCTTATAAGTTAAGTAATTAAGGGTAAAATTCCCAAATAGAAATAAGAATTCATTATGATTCCATTTTCAGAGAGCCTGATGACTCTTCAGCTCATTTGGTTCTTCTTTCTCCTCAGCAATGATCCTTAACTGAAAATAACTTGATTCCCCTTATTAGCCACTTTTCATGAAAGAAAGCTTATTAGAGCTGCCTGATGCCCCTTTTCTTTTCCTCTAAGTTGTCATAAAGAGTTGACTTTACAGAAATAATGTGACGAACAATCTTACCACCACCATGATATAAGCAGATCATTTTATAAGTTATACTCACAAAATGCAGATTATCTGCTTTTCACTTGTGCCGTTTAAACTATGACCATTATTTTGCATTTTAAAATACAATCCAGGAGACATCCTGAGATTGTATAAGTCAGGTAAGAATCTATTCTAGTATTCAAGTATCCAGAGCAGGCCATTGGGAAACTCCTGGGATTCTTAACCAACCTCATTTTCAAGTTTCTTCAGTTTCTTTCACCTATGCTCTCTGACTACATGTCAAACTCAGTCCTTTGCTTTTTGTCTTCCACGGTATCAAGAGAACAGCAAGTAAATGTCCCTAGAATAACAACTGTGTAGTACAACAGCTGCCTGCGGCCTGGCTTCCTGACTTTATTAACACCTTAAAGGCTTAAGGGTTGTAGCTACACAGTCTTTGAAACACAGTTCTTTTCAAGCTTTCTATCCTCTTTCCACCTTGCCCTTTCCAAGTACCCTCTGTGTCTGCCTAACATCTGCAACATAGATTCAGGGCAACTGGTAGATTACATATTATTATTTTTTTTAACTACAGACAATGAGAATAAAATAAGTACAAACTATTCATTTTTTCTGGTTACAGATTCATAGGGAAGTAGAAAGTAGAAATACGGGTAAGTAAATGAATTTCTCTGGGCTTCAGCTTTCTCATTTGTGCAATGTGGAGAACAACCCCTGAATTAGTGTTAGACAATGAATGTAAAGTCCCTGCTCTACAAGTGCTTGTTTGACTGCCACCTTCATTCCACTGCACCCTATTCCTCTATGGCCTCTAACCTCACTACCAGTCGATGGAGTTTTTACACTTCTACAATCATCAGTATGTAAGTTCTTACACCTAAAGCACCTCATTGTGAAATTAGTTCATTTTTATGTAAGCTTTTTTGGACCACCTTCTCTGTTCAAGTTTTCTTCTTAAACAACTAGGGCCATACTTTCCAATACTGTAATCTCCAGCCACAAGTTGCTGATGAGCACTTGAAATGTAACTATTTTGAATAAAGATGTGCACTAACTATAAAACATACACCAGAATTTTTTTAAGATTTCATATACAAAAATGTAAAATATCTCATTGAATTTTTTTGTATTGACTATATGTTGAAATATATAATCCTTTAGATGCACTGGATTACATATTATTTAAAATAACTTCACCTGTTTATTCTTTTTAACATGAATACTAAGAAATTTTAAATTACACATGTGGCTTACATTTCTGGCCTGCATTGTATTTCTGTTGAACAGCCCTGTAATAGAGATATCTCTGACTCCAAATTATATAGTTTAAACTTCTCCTGCAACAGAATCTTCTCTCTCATGTTCCTTCTTTCAACTTGGCCAACTGTCAGGCAGCTCTGTTTCTTCTCTGGCCCTTATTAGTAGCAAGATCTGTTTTAAAGCAAATGGAAATGCCATTATAATGTCCGGAATAACTTAGATTTGTGTTTTGTGTTAAAAAAAAAAAAAAAAAAAAAAGTCTGGTTAAGCAACCCGATTGTAACCACTTAGCTGGAAGAAATAGCTGGGCTTGAGTTCCTTCTGACCTTAAAAAATATTGTAAATAGAAATTTGGTACAAAAGGAAAAATAAACTGGTTTTGAATTCAGATATACATAGGTTCAAATCCTTGTTCTGCACTAAGTTGAATCTATAACCCTAGGCAAGTCTCTTGAGCCCTCTGAGTCTGTTTTCCCAGTAATAAATATGTGTTTGTGAAAATTAGACTTAAATTATGTAAAGCGCCTGACACATAATGAGTATTTAATGAGTGCTCCAAGTATTATTTCACATGGCAAATCACACTGCTAATTAATATACTGGGACTTCTAGGACTAGGACCGAGGGGTGGAGGCAGATGCTGAGGACCTCTAAATCCCATCAACCCTTCATAAAACATCCTCTACACCTTTTGTGCTTCAACTCCATCATTCCTACATCTGTTACCCTTTTATTGTTACTGTTTCAACAGATGCTTATTAGAAATATCCATAAAAAATTCATCCTGATACTAAGATATAAAAAGCATTAATGATATAATTATAAAGGTTAAAAGATCATTTTTAGCACATATTTTATTTAAAAGATTATACTTAATCACAGAAGGCAACTGGTCCCATGGTCTTAGCAACAACAACAACAAAAGACAAAAACTTCTAACCAACATAGAGATTCTTCATAGTCTTCATATGCAGAGATAGGAAGAGGTTGAGCTTCACCTAACTTAATATGCCTATAGATCGAGAAACAGAGAGTAATGTCTACAAAGTTGGGGAAAAGAAATTCTCCATAAATTTTCTGGAAAGATGAGAAAGGTTTTATTCTTTAAAGTGCCTTAGCAGGCTATGGAATCTTTGGTTTTAAATAGAATATTCTACTTTTTAAGATTCCCTTATGTACTATTCCAGAATAGCTGACCTTAGGATGAGGAAAAAAGACATGATAGAAACTAAGTCAGGACTTCCTCCGCCTCCCAGGTTCAAGCCATTCTCCTGCCTCAGCCTCCCAAGTAGCTGGGACTACAGGCACATGCCACCAGGCCCGGCTAATTTTTTGTATTTTTAGTAGACACAGGGTTTCACTGGGTTGGCCAGGATAGTGTCGATCTCCTGACCTCGTGGTCCGCCTGCCTCGGCCTCCCAAAGTGCTAGGATTGCAGCTGTGAGGCCACCACGCCCAGCCAGTAGGACTCTTAAATGCTCAGGTGACTCAAAGAAACCTTAGACCTGCCTCTGAGAGTCTGGATTCATGGATGCTAACTGGGTTTTTGGGCCATGGTCTCCATGGAAGACTATAGTGGACTGATGACTTCTGAGCACAAGAAGTCTAGGCTCCATTTAGTCCCTTCTCTTTACTATCTAGACTTCAGCATTTAAATATTTCTCTGCCACAATTAACTGAGACAAAGCATGTCATTGTGAAAAATAATGAGAGTAGAAGGTTAAAAATGTCAAATTTCTTAATTCAAATCTAAATATGATCCTGCTGGGATAAAGTAGACTTGTTACCCAGAGAAGCCAAATTCTACTGGGTCTCAACCATGAGAATCCCTAGATTTGGAACTGGTTTGAATTTTTTTTTAACTACTGCAACAGCCATTTCTTGGGCCATTAACATTGTCTCAGTCAAGTAGTAATGTGGGGACCATCTATAAGTAGGTTGTAAGACAAACAGTGCCTGCCTGAATATTTAATGAACTCTGAGAACAGCAGCTGTATAGAACCTTCTTTACATTTGAAATTGTTGCCTTCACTTTACAGGGCAAGTTCCTAGAATTCCTCAAGGCCCAGGTGAAACTTGACCTATTCATGAAGCTTGTCACTTGCTCTCCTGCCACACATTTAGTTGTCACCTCCTCTCACCAGCTACCACAGCACTTTGCACAAACATCTTACAGGAGTTATAATTGCATATGTGTTTGTCTGTCCAGATACACCATGGGGGCTTCAAGATCAGGGTTTTCTCATGTGTCCTTGCATTCTGTGTACTACTCAGAATACCTGCAGTAGAAGAGATATGCACCCAGTTTTCAGATGGATGTGCTTTTTCCGAAAACGAAGGCTGGTAGGACTGCATTTGAAGGCAGTTTCCCTTTCAAACACAGAGTTTACCTCAGCACCAACTGAGTGGGCTTCCTCTTCTTCATTCTTCCTTCTACCTCAAGGCTATATAAGCCCTTGCTTGTTGCTAAGAAAGAAAAGAAAGCAAAAAGAAAAAAGAAAAGAAAAAACTGGCAATAATGCCTCAAAGTTAGAACGGTACTGATTTTCATCTCTCTCTGAGGGTGGAGAGGGGGGTGCATTGCTAAAATACAGGGGCTAAAGGGCCTCTTAAAAGTTGATTGGGTCAGTCAACTGATAAACTGACCAAATTCCTCACAGAGAATGGTCTTTTTCAATGTATTCATGGAAAAATGTAGACAACCTTAAGAAATTTCCAATTGTCTTTAGTTGGCTTTGCAGAAAGGTATTTGGTAAGTAAGAAGCACATTGTCAAATTCTTAAGTTATTTTCCTTTAGTCCTCCTTCGGTCAGTGTTAACAACGGCAGCCACTTTTACTTCACTTTAACTAAACTAAAGAAGATGAACCATCTTTCAGTGGTCCCTATTAGGTTCATTTGAGAAAACAGATACCCTTTTCAGTTGCAGAATACAGGCTAAAACATTTTAAATGATTCACCGATTCAGCTGTTTCCACGTATGATTATTATTATTATTTTGCACTATTGCTGCTTTTTGTTACCTTTTAAATGTTTAATTCCAAAGTTTCTTTGAGTATTTTTCATAAATCTTTATCATTTTGTCATCTTAAATGCCTGCAGTACAGGGCTCGGCTCCTGCCATCCATGTGATGTATTTTTAGAGATAGAGGGAAGGACTTTGTAATCCTCCTTTTATTTTCCCAAGTAGCTCATTGATGCCTGAAATTGTAAAACTAGAGATTTATTCTTTTGGCTTAAGACTTGGGCCCTTATTAAAAGAGAGTATTTCTAAATAAATACCACATTTTCCTTCCTTAAACCTGTCTGATTGCTATGTGCCATTCTTACAGCATTTTTCACATTGATTTTCTATTACACTTGTTTGTTTATCTCCCTATTAGATAGTTAGCTTCTTGAAGGTAAGGGAATCCTTCTTCATCTCTCTACATCCCACTTTCCTGAGCTACCTCTTTTCAGATGGATTAAAGTTTGATTATAAGAGATGGCATACATAACTCCACTTTAAGATTAGATTAAGTTTTCAGTTATTAGGCCAAAAAGCACAGAGCCTTGCAAGTCGGGACCTGTTGCAGCATATCTGCACACTAACAGATGACATAAAACTGTTGGTGATACTGGATTCACAAGATTTTGACAGATCTGAGCTCCTTGATGTCTTGCTGCATCACATTTTGTTGTTGTTGTTTTTGTTTGTTTGTTTTTCCTTTTTGGGGCTTCCGTGATAGTCACATGGAACTGATGCAGACAATCTTTTTTACTATGCTTCTGTTGCTCGGAGTGCTTTCAAAATTGCACACACTCATCTCTTGTGCCAGACAGTGGGAGGGAAGTTATATTCTCACGTGGGAGGAAAGTTGAATCAATGCCCAGGCAAGCAGAGGTGCATATACAGCTCTCTCTCCATCTCTACAACCTTTAAAAGTGCTAGTCTCCCTACATTAGCACAATTTCTTGTAGATTATTGTCATTCCATAAACATTTGTTCACATATATACACACACACTCACCTCCATGCATGAAAAGGAAAGAAAACAGATGAATCTCAGTGATTTATATAATATGCGTATCATCACACAGCTGGTAAGTAAAGTAACCATGTTCTCCAAACCCAGTGTGGTCTAGATACCATGCTTGGGAATTATCAAACACACTGTGCTTCTTCCCAGTCATGTGTTTAGTCATGGAAATAATCTATTTAGTGCTTTTTGCATTAAAAAGGGTTGTCCACATACTTTTTACTTTTTATTTATACTTAGCCCAGCTTCCCTTCTACTCATTGGTTGATTTTTTTTTTTTTTTTCTAATCCTAGCCTTTTGTTTTCTTTTATTCTTTCCTCCTCCTGCTCACTCATCTCTTCCTACTTCCTCATTCTTTATCTCTTTTCCACTCTCTCTTTTCCAATTCCATTAATGAAAGTAGATAATAACTTGTGAATTCAAGTGGAACTTCATTTCTGAAACTGCACACTCATGCTGGAACCCATTAAGCTCGATAGCGAGAAATGAGAGAAATCATAATTATCAGGCCACTAAAATACATGAAACATAAAATTTGTCAGGGAAAGTAATTGAAATTATTGGAGCAGTTGGGCCTGGTGCTGAGCAGACCCTCAGTGATAATGGAAAGGTTACGGGCGGTGTTTAGCAATGCTGATGAGGTCCAAGGTGACTCCACGCCACCACAGTCAGCAAATTTATGCTCGGCTTGTATTAATTTGCGAATCTGTCTTTGGAAATTGGGAGAGCAGTGGTGTTCAGGGAACCCCTTCAACTATCCATCCAAACAGGTACTGGTGACTTGTTTTTTTCACATCTTTGTGGGTTTTTAAATTCTTTTTCTTACTCTTGTGTCTTTTCTTTCCCTGAGTTTCCCTGTCTTCTCATTTTCTTTTTCCCATGCTTCTTTTTTATTCAGGTTTTTCCTCTGTCCTTTCAAATGCATCCTGAGTGCTACTTTGCTCTTTAATTTAATCTAAAATCATTTAACAGTTTGTCTAATTGGTGTGTAAAATGTGCTTGTTGCCAAAATCGGCTCTATAACTCAGGGTTGGAATTTTTCTTCCCTTGACCAAGGCTGCCTGCCGCTGAGATGAGCCCACAGTCTAAAACTGCACGTACCAATGTTCTGGCTGTTGTCATTATCAAAACAAATGCTATTGCTGCACATGCTTCTCTGATATTGTACTGAGCAGATATGAAGGAGTAGGAAGAAGAAAGAGAATGATTCTCACACTATCTTAAAATTCCTAATGTGTCTCTGACCTCAGCAACTTAATTTTAAAGAATCAGAGTTGCATACGTACTGTGCTTTTGGTTAAAGGGCTGAAGCACACACACACAAAAATCATCTAGAAGAAGATAACAGTTTATACGAGATATGGTAATATATATTCAGGCCATAAGAGTGGGACATTTTTCACAAACATGTCTCAATTCTCCTAGAAAACTTTTAAGGGTGTCCCATAGTTGGTAATAGTTATAGCTAGTATATGTGTCTAGATAGCTGACATGATTTGATGATTTTTCTCAAAAGTTTACATATCTTTCATATCTCCATAATGACACATTTTATCATTTTCAAAATCTTCTTTGATATTGAAAGTAGAGAAGCTATTATTACCCCATCCTATAGCTAAGGAAACTGAGGCTGAGAAAGTTTAAATCATATAGCCAAGGTCACTTGACTAGTGAGTGGCAGATATGTCTCCAATCTTTTTACTCTATGTGCTTTTCACAGTATCTTATGTTCAAGTCTTCTATTAGGAAATTCCTGATTTGGGACAGGAGGTTGCAGTGAGTTGAGATGGTGCGACTGCACTCTAGCCTGGGTGACAGAGTGAGACCCTGTCTCAAAGAAGAGTGAAAATGCTAATAAAAGTATTGCTTGTGTAGATTTCCATAACACTAGACTTGACAATTCTTGATTTGGGCCTGAATGATGTTTTGGTTCTTGGAAAGAGTTCAGTGACCTCATTTGGACAAGTTCTATACTGCAGTTGCTATATCTCAGTGTATCCCTGGCCAGAGCATAACCAAACTGCTGACAACTCTAGTAATTGTCTAGGTAGGCTTTGTCTGCTAATAGTTGGAAGTATGAGCTCTGGAGTCAGACTGCCTGGCTTGAAAGCCACCACCTCTTTCTGCCCAAGGTTCTGCAGGTTCCCTAACTTACTTCAGCCTCAGATTTTCACATGCAAAATGAGAATCGGAATAGTAAGGAATAGCACCACCATATTGGGTTTTTACAGGATTACATGACATGATTTATATGAAGAACTTGAAACATGGCATTGAACATATTCAACAATAATAGCTAATAAAGATGAGCTATTATTATGTTAATAACAGTATTTCAGAATATCGTGAACTCTCTCTAATATTCCTATTAGAGTTTTCTTTTACAGATTAAAACTCTAAATTAGGTGGTTTATTCATGTATTGACTCATTCATCCAAAATTGACTTGGTGGCTATTAAGGGTGAGGCATGTGTCTAGCTCTGGAGATGAGAGAGTGAAAACAAAATTCCAGATCTAAAAAACGGACATCACTGTCTATTGGGGAGATGCAGGTATTCTCAGAGATAATTATAATTCAGAGAGATAGATGCTATGATTCTCATATGTACAAGATGGGAACACAGAGCAAGACACACATGTCCAGGTGGTGAGTTGTAGGGTAAGACTTAGACTTTCTAGAGGGGAAGCCCTGAATTAAGACTTGTAGTCTGTTAAATCTTAGAAATGGCTGGGAGAGAAGAAGGAGGGGAGAATTAAATTTCACACAGTAAAGTGCACACACACATGACACAAAGGCAGGAGGCATTTGATGAGGGCTGTAAGTGGTATTGTATGGATGGAGTGTAAGATGCCTGTCAGAGAGGGTACTGCAGGGGGGCTGAGCAAGTCAGCATCTTATAGACTGTTTTTAAAAAAAAAAAAAGTCTGGCTTTTACCTTCAGCTTTTTCTTGGCAGCTTCATTACATGGGATAAATTAAATGTAAAAGTATGATTTTATATGTGGTGCTATTAAAATGGGTTTGTTTGAACAGTGAACAAAAAGCAGGTCTTTCCCAGGCCCCTGCATACAGGCTCAATCAGTAACTATGCCAAGAAGATGACAGGCTGCAACAGGAGGATACAGATCACCTGTGGGGAAAATGTGGGCATTGTTTCAAATTCCTTTGTACAGCAAATTCTTATATGGAAATTTCTGGAAAATAATTATGCAAAATATAAAGTTCTAAACATTTCCGAAAGAAGGAAGGGAAGGAAGGGAAGGAAGGCGGGAGGGAGAGAGGGAAGGAAGGAAAGGGAGAAGAAAGGGGGAAGGTAGGGAGGAAGAACTGACTGATTCTGAAAAGCCCAGCAACTCATACCTTTGGAGTTTTTAGAAAGAAATGATTATCCGTGAGGGTTCACTAAAATTATTTTATTACCTTCTGTATGCTGGATGGCTGTTATGAAACTACTAAGATGAATATTTTCTGCGTGTGACTTAAGGACAATCTATGATCACTTTTCTAGCATTTTCCATAATTCCACATGTCATTATACTCAGAAAAATGTTTTTACAGTTTCATTGAAAAAAAGAAATTATATTCATAATACTAATAGCCAATAATTAAATAATATGGCATGGAAAATAAAGAAGTTTTATTTTATTTTTGAGATGGAGTCTCACTCTGTCGCCTAGGCTGGAGTACAGTGGCACTATCTCTGCTCACTGCAAACTCCGTCTCCCGGGTTCAAGTGATTCTCCTGCCTCATCTTCCTGAGTAACTGGGATGAGAGGTGTGTGGCACCATGCCCAGCTAATTTTTGTATTTTTATTAGAGACAAGGTTTTACCATGTTGGCCAGGCTGGTCTTTGTGTTTTATTTTTAACGGGTCATAGGAGTATAAAGGGACTAGGCTGTGCACATTGTTTAGATTCTGTGTAGTACATACACATACAAGCACCCAGTCTAAACAAAACATTTTCGTGCTAAGCTCCAGGCACTGAATTGTCATGTCATCAGTGTTTCCAAATTGCCAAGATGATGGTGTTATTTCAAACCTGAATTATCTAATTGAATTATCTTATGAGCTGTTGTTATTTAATAGAGTTTCTCATGTTTATTTTACTATTCCTATAGTAAACTCCATTTTGTCAGAGCAGAACAAATACTTGTCCTAAATACCTTAACTATAGCTAATGGGCGGAATTAGGCACTATATTTGATATTGCCAGAATATTTGTAACAACACATTTATATTTGTAAATACATAATCTACAACTTTGTAAAGTCATATAACTAAAAGAAAACTAAAAGTAAGGACAATATATTTTTTCTCTCTCTCACATTTTATACCATGAGGAAGGTACTAATCCATAGTGGAGAGCTGGGTAGAATTTTTGGAACATTTATTGTAACCTTTTATTCAACAGATGAGGAATCTGTGTCCCAAAGAGGAAACTAATTTGCCCAAGGCCTCACAATTAGTTAATGGCAAAGCTAAGACTCAAAATCAGTGGTTTATCCCCCCAACCCATTGCTTTTTCTACTTCCATTGGCTTTCTGGACTTTGATATCTCTTCCTAAACTGTTTTCCTTTAATAGATTTTGTGAGAGTTAACATTTCTCTTCAAATGCACTTTGGCCTATTCTGTCTAGCAGACTATGAACAATAATAAAATGTATCTTTCCACATTAATTTAAAATTACTTTATTAAAATTATTAATTTTATTTAAAAACACATCACAAATGATAGGAATACAGATATGATCTGAGTTTACTAGTGCAACACTTTAATCTTGTCACTGCTCCCTCACGGAGAACACCATATCAATGTGGAAAACAGGTACTTTCGACAGTATTTCTAAAATTTGATGATGCTCAGTAACTATGACAATTAACAAGAAAACATATCTCTGAGTCAATCCTTTGAACACCAGAAGCTCTTTTATATTTGGATGTTACTGGAAAAACTGTTCTTGGAAAAAGCAGCTCTAATACATTTGAGCAACAATGAAATTTCACATAAGGAAAGGTTAGAGCTGGGTGCACAGCAGAGAACTAATTGCTGAGAGCTGCCTTTATATACACACTGCAGTAATTCATAGAGATACCATTTAGAAAGAGAAAATCAACAATTCTGTTCTCTAGACACTCTGTCCTCTAGCACAGGGGAGAAAAAGAGAGGTTCTCATGGCTCTGAGGATTTTCTGAAAGGCACAATTGTATATCTATCACTGGAAATTGTGTGGGAAGTCTGTCATGGGGAAGAGGAGGACAATTCAAGTTTATAATTCAAAAAAAAAAATTATTCTTTTCCCTAGTGGGTTTCCCAGTTTTGGCAAAAGAATATTAGTCCTTTTAAATTTTTCTTTTTTAAGACAGTTTCATTGAATTATAATTGTCATATAACAAACTGCCCATATTTAAAATGTACACATTGATTAGTTTTAACATGTGTACACACCTGTGAAACCACAGCACAAGCAAGGTAATAAGTATTTCTATCATCCCCAAATGTTTTCTTATGCCTCTTTGTAATGTCTCTGATATGGATTGGCTATGTCCCCACCCAAATCTCATCTTGAATTCTCACATTTTATGGGAGGTACCCAGTGAAAGGTAATGGAATCATGGGGGCAGGTCTTTCCCATGCTGTTCTCATCATAGTGAATAAGTTTCATGAGATCTGATGGTTCTATAAAGGGGAGTTTCCCTGCATGAGTTCTCCCTTTGCCTGCTGCCATCCATGTAAGAGGTGACTTGCTCCTCCTTGACTTCCACCATAATTGTGAGGCTTCCCCAGCCATGTGGAACTGTTAGTCCATTAAATCTGTTTCCTTTGTACATTGCCCAGTTTCAAGTATGTTTTTTATCAGCACTGTGAAAATGGACAAATACAGCAAATTGGTACCAGTAGAGCAGGGCACTGCTGAAAAGATAACCCACAATGTGGAAGTGATTTTGGAACTAGGTAACAGGCAGAGGTTGGAACAGTTTGGAGGGCTCAGAAGAAGACCTGAAAATGTGGGAAAGTTTGGAACTTCCTAGAGACTTGTTGAACGGCTTTGACCAAATTGCTGATAATGATATGGACAGTAAACTCCAGACTGAGGTGGTCTCAGATGCAGATGAGGAATGTTTGGAACTGGAGCAAAGGTTACTCTTGTTATGTTTTAGCAAAGAGACTGGCAGCAATTTACCCCTACCCTAGAGATTTGTGGAACTTTGAACTTGAGAGAAATGATTTAGGGTATCTTGCAGAAAAAATTTCTAAGCAGCAAAGCATTCAAGAGGTGGCTTGGGTGCTGTCAAAGGCATTCAGTTTTATAAGGGAAGCAAAGAATAAAAGTGTGGAAAGTTTGCAGCCTGATAATGCAGTAAAAAAGAAAATCTCATCTTCTGAGAAGTACAAGCAGGCTGCAGATATTTACATAAGTAATGAGGAGCCGAATGTTAATCCCAAAGACAATGGGGAAAATGTTTCCAGAGCATGTCAGAGGTCTTCACAGGAGCCCCTCCCATCACAAGCCAAGAGGCCTAGGAGGAAAAAGTGGTTTCGTGGGCCACGCCCAGGGTCCACGTGCTGTGTGCAGCCTAGGGACTTGGTGCCCTATGTCCCAACCACTCCAGCCATGGCTGAAAGGGGCCAACGTAGAGCTCAGGCCATAGCTTCAGAAAGTGCAAGCCCTAAGCCTTGGCAACTTTCATGTGGTGTTGAGGTTATGGGTACACAGAAGTCAAGAATTAAGGTTTGGGAACCTCTGCCTAGATTTCAGAAGATGTATGGAAACACCTGCATGCCCATACAAAAGTTGGCTGGAGGGGTGGGGTCCTCATGGAGCATGTTTGCTATGGAAATACAGAAGGGAAATATGGGGTAGGAGCCCCCACGCAGAATCCCTACTGGGGCATCACCTAGTGGAGCTGTGAGAAGAAAGCCACCATCCTCCAGACCCCAGAATAGTAGATCCACCAACAACTTGCACGATGTGCCTGAAAAAGCTGCAGACACTCAATGCCAGCCCATGAAAGCAGCCAGGTGTGGGTTGATACCTTGCAAAGCCACAGGGGCAGAGCTGCCCAAGACCATGGGAACCTACTTCTTGCATCAGCATGACCTGGATGTGAGACATAGAGTCAAAGAAGATCATTCTGGAGTTTGAAGATTTGACTGCCCTGCCAGATTTCAGACTTATGTGGGGCTGGTAGCCCCTTTGTCTTAACCGATTTCTCCCATTTGGAATGGTTGTATTTACTCAGTGCCTGTAGTCCCTATTGTATATAGGAAGTAACTAACTTGCTTTTGATTTTACAGGCTCATAGGTGAAAGGGATTTGCCTTGTCTCAGTTGAGACTTGGGACTGTGGACTTTTGAGTTAATGCTGAAATGAGTTAAAACTCTGAGGGACTGTTGGGAAGGCATGATTTGTTTTGAAATATGAAGACATGAGATTTGGGTTGGGCCGGGGTGGAATGATATGGTTTGACTGTGTTCCCACCCAAATCTCATCTTGAATTCCCACATGTTGTGGAAGGGACCTTGTGGGATGTAGTGGAATCATGGGGGCATGTCTTTCCTGTACCGTTCTCATGATAGTGAATAAGTCTAATGAGACCTGATGGCTCCATAACGAGGAGTTTCCCTGCATGAGCTCTGTCTTTGCCTGCTGACATCCATGTAAGATGTGACTTGCTCCTCCTTGCCTTCTGCCATGATTGTGAGGCTCCCCCAACCATGTGGAACTGTAAGTTCATTAAACCTCTTTCCTTTGTAAATTGCCCAGTCTTGAGTATGTCTTTATCAGCAGCATGAAAATGGACTAATACAGTCTCCCTCTTGCCCTTCTTTGCCCCCTCCTGCCTATAGATAACCATTGATCTGTTTTTTCTGTCACTATAGATTAATCTGAACTTTCTAGAATTTTATATGTATATGGAATTATACAGTTTGCAGTGGTTTTTGTCTGGCTTCATTCACTTATAATCACTTTGAGAATTCATCCTTGTTGTTACATGTATCAAGCATCTATTCCTTTCCACTTCTGAGTTCTCTTCTACTGTATGGATATAGCACATATTATTGATCCATTCATTTGTGATGGACATGTGGGGTGGGCTCTTTCCAGTTTGAGGCTATTAGAAATAAAATTGATAAGCACGTTCATGTAGAATTATTTATGTGGACAGAGTCTCTTTTTTTCTCTTGGGTAATAGCTGGGAGAAGAGTAATTGGATCATAGGGGAGGTTTATGTTAAACTTTAGACTTCTTTACTATGGAGATAAGAAGGGTGGTGATGCTGGTTCAGCTGAAATAGAACCTCTAAGCAAGCTTTATGAGAGATGGCAGGGTTCAGCACTGGGATACTCACAGCCTTTTTTCTCAGCTTTGGGTTCTTAGGCAAATCATTTAAGCTTTCTAGGCCTCAGTTTCCTCTAAATAAGGCAAACATTCTAGATGAAATCAACCTTCTCAAAGTTTATTCTTAGAAACATCATCTTTCAAGATTTTTAATTAAAATAATTATGTACATCAGAGCACAGTGGCTCATGCCTGTAATCCCAGCACTTTGGGAGGCTGAGGTGGGCAGATCACTTGAGGTCAGGAGTTCGAGTCCAGCCTGGCCAACATGGCAAAAACACCATCTCTACTAAAAATATAAAAGTTAGCCAAACATGGTGGTGGTGCTTGCCTGTAATCCCAGTTGCTGGGTTGGCTGAGGCATGAGAATCACTTGAACCCTGGAGGTAGAGGCTGCAGTGAGCCAACATTGCACCACTGCACTCCAGACAGAGCGAGACTTTGTCTCAAAAAGAAAGAAAAGAAAAAAGGAAAAAAAAAAATGTTGTCAAGCATGATTGGGGAAAATGGCATATTTAATTCTCTTCGAGAGAGTCACAACATAATTACCTTATGAAGGGCCCTGAGAATTCCCACAGGAAAGAGGCCTGTTTAACTTTGGGTCACCTAGCATTGCCCAAAATGATTTGCCCCAGAACCCTTTCCAGGTTAATATTCTGTAACTGATAATTCATGTAACTCTTATTCAAACAAAACAAAACAAAACAAAAGAAAACAAAAAAAAACCTGAAATAAATGATCTTTCCTGTTAGCTCCAAAGATATTGCTTTGCTTTGAAAGATATTATTCCTCCACACTCACAGAGAAAAGCAGGAAGAATGGAAATGAGAAGCTGAGTTTTCTGTTTATTGCTTTTTTCATACTATTACAACACTCATCAGCTCTTTCCCTGTGCCTTTTATGATGGCAAGTCTAAAGCTGCTAGCCTAGGCTAAGGGGCAAGAGTTTCATGACAGCCAGCTGCCTGGGCCTAGTTTTTACTAAGAAAGAATTTGCTAACATTTATCGGCTCTTCTACTTACATTTCCTCCCTAGGCAGTGCTTACAGGACTGACGATTCTGTGGAAAGTGACAAATTATCTATTTAACATCATCAGAGAAGTGTACTTTACACTTTCTGTTAAGGTGTGTTTAAACTGAAAACTTTATTTTGAAATAGCAAGATTTTTTCACTCAGGCAAAATAAAACATGGGTGAATATTGAATCACTAGCCAATTTCTTTTTTGATCTTTATTTCAGGCCAAAACTATCCTGTTCCCTAAATCAGCAGGTGGAGACAATTTCTGTGAAGTCTGTCTCAGACGCTCCCATTTAGAAATTTTCATGGCACCAGAAAACAGTGTCTAGAGAATCCTGAAGAACAAATGAGAGGAAACAATGTCCTCTTTTCTTACTCCCTTTGTGTCACTAAGACAGCAGGGTCCTTGTCACACAGAGGTAGTTGCACAACTCTATTTTAGAAGAAAAGCATAAATCAGTAATTTTGTCATTAGTGCTTCTAGTTTTGCCTTTAATTTATCCAGGACAATAAAAATAATGATATTCTGAACAATAAATATGAACTTTTTTCTAAATATTTGTATTACACGACTAAACAATAACATCCCTTCAGCCTCAAGATTTCAAAATATGTGCTGGCAAGAACACTAAATATATTCAAGTGTGTAGATATATTAGAAATACAACTGGTCTTTATGGTGTATTATTTTATACTAATTTTGAAAGAAGGCATGATGGGAGATAAAAACATATGAAATATATAAATATGTAACTAGAATTGGTTTAAAAACAAGTTTAAAGGAATTGAAATTCAGCCACTAAGATGTTCAAGCTTGATGCCTACTAACATCTGAAATGTGCTCTCAAAGATAGCTCCATGGGCAAATTGAAATCCCTTTCTCCAGTCTCAAACAAGGCTACTGAGATTCAGACATGGACTGATGTTTGATCTATAGATGATTGAAAATTGGATTTTTAGGAACTCAGCTGAGAGTCGTAAGCTCTTATTATCAATATCTCCTCATTAAATATGTAGGGCATATGTGCATTTATTTTCCAAATGAACTTTACAAGACTTTTAATAGTAAATGGCTTGAAATAATTGATATTATTTGGTAGTCCTCATGAAAGATAACTAAATTCTTCCACTGAAGGATTATGATTTTGCTCACAATAATGAAAAGCAGGTAAAGTGTGAGGGTGGGTTTGAGGGAGGCTATTCTATTATCTCTTCTTAATATTCTAGGCTTTTTTCAACGATTACACTTGCATGCACTTTATTTAATGCAAAATAAATAATACCTCTCCTTCCTCATTGACTTTTTTTTTTCCATCTTAGAAAGCTCTTGTTTCTGGTTGCCATAGTGATGGTGCCACTCTGATATTTGTTTAAGTGGAACACTTTCATCTGACTGACTTGAAGATAGATACTAGAAGGGCCAGAAATAATAATTGACAACATAGCCTGCTAGCTAGAATAAAAGCACCCGTTCTGTGACCAAAGGAAAGTAGCTTTGATAAGAGAAATTGTCCTAATAAGAATAATGAAGAGGAACACTATCTCACTGTGAGACTTATTTTATTTTCTCTTACAATTGTGTCTTACTTCATTATATATATTTTTAAGAGTAAGAAATCGTGCTAAGAGTAAATAAGCAATGTTATAAGCTGAAGTCATTTGTAGCAAAATTTGCTATTGGAATTAAGGGGACCTTTGAAGATGAAGAGGGTCAGAACTTTATGAGAAAGCTCCCTTTCTCTCATAAGACAAGTGAAGCACAGGAAAGATAGTGTTTATAACGAGGTACTGCCTGCACTGTACCTTGGTTTGTAACTATAGTCAACCCACTGAAATGGGTTTTGAGTTTGTGGCTGCAGTAAATACCATGAAATCTTTATTCAGAAAAAGCCAACATATTTCCAAAGGCTATACAACTTGAGGATTGCGTGATGCGCACAACTCTGGCATGTGGTGTCAAAACTAGAATCACTTTTGATAAACTTTAATAAATGAAAGTAATATCTCTCATTGTCCAACCACATCTTACTCTAGAACATTATGAGACTTAAGTGTTAGCAGCTAGATTATGTTCATATCTGTACCTTAGTCCTCAGATCTGCTGCTACTAATTTCACGTTGGCAGAACACAGAGGTTAAAGAATGCCCTTTGGAATCAAGTACACCAGAGTCTGAAACTCCCCCTCTTACGTTTTGTGTGACCTTGGGCAAATGAATTAACATCACTGAGCAACGTGACTAACCTAATGGTCTTAACGTTGGACTTGGCTGGACATAAAGTGAATGTCCCTTTTGTAAAATGTCCTTTCAGTTTTAATAACTATGGGGAGCATGATCTTGGGTTTTGGTTCATTCAAAACATGCACTTTCTTTTTAAAATTATCAGAGTTAAATTGTTTATCTAAACAAATCTGGGGTGCTTAATGGTTTATAGAACTGGCCTAGTAGTGAGTGGAGTTCATTTTACCATTGATACTTGGATACATTTGAACAGGTCTTTTCATTTTCCTAAGCCACAATGTCTGTATTGACCAAATAAAAAAGTTAGACAATGGCCCAGGTCTTTTACCTCTCTAAATTCTGTGACTCTTCCTGTACTATTCTTGGTGGCAGAATAACACAGGAGTCTCCCTTGTAAGTTTAAGAATAATAATCAACTCATCCTTGGAGAGCTGGAGAGAACTGAGTTGAGGGGTTGTTGCAGGACCTGCCTATCTGGTGGTATGCATCCTGCCATAGCTATCTGGAGTTTACCTATTTTCTGGTTCATGGAGTTTTGTTTTAACCACTGAGAAAGAAATTTGTCACTCAAACAAACATTTAAAAATAGGGTTGGGTGTTTGGATGGGGGGAACATTCCTCTAGCCGTTCCTGGTCTGGTGGCAGAAACAGCTGTAATTTTCTATGAATCACATTTGAGTGTGATGGAAATGACTGATTTACAACCATCTCCTCTCCTCAGATTTTTAATTATGTCTGCATTCCTTTTCATCTCTAATCTTCAGAAAAGGTCATTTCTATTCATTGTTTTTAATTGTATATTTTGCTTGCCTATGTTTCCTTTAAATATGAGAAAACAAAGCATTAAAAACTTTACACTCTGGGTGGCTGGAAGCTACTTTGCTTTCTGGTTTTAAAATCACCAGTCTAAGGACATTCTTTACTCTTTTTCCATTCCTTCTTGCTAATTTATTTTTCAGACACATAAAGGATTTACACAGCAATTTTTCTCTTCATCTCTTTTGCCCCTACCTTCCTCAAAGTAGATAAGAGTATCTTAAGCACACATCCACAGTAATTATATTCTCCAGAGATACTAGTCAAATATTTTAAGATTTTAATGTAGTAAAAGAGTAGCAGAACAATATGCAAAGAAGAAAAGCACCATAGAGAGCTAGGAATTGACTGATCTGCAGGTGTTAACTAAAGCTGGCAAGAGAATACATGCACCTTCTTTTATGCAGTACCTGGTTTTCTGAAAAGTTGCATATAAATCATATCTTTAAAAATTGATTTAGACTTTCAGTTCACCGGAATAGCATTAGAAATCTGACTGCACACTTTTTGTGCAACCTAGAGCTAAAGCAGTTATTGTGAGCCCTGTTTTCCTCCTCCTGTTTCTGAAAATACACTTGATTTTACAAGTTGAGAATGAAAATCACTGAAGAATTCCTAAGAAAAATAACATCCCAAACTTCATATCTTCTCATTAGAAGTAAATACAGACTAGGTCAGTGGCTTTCAAGTGATTTTGATCATGACCTACCAAAAAAAAAAAAAATACATTCTACTTAGTATCAAGATACACACATACATCTATTCATACTCACATATAGGTTATATCTATATTTAAAAGTTTCCCAAAGCAATGTTTACCTTTCTATGCATCATCTATTCTATTTTCCCCTTCTTTTCTATTCATTTTTTTTTAATTATTGAAACTCACTAAACTGATTCCACAACCTACTAATACGTCACAACACATGGTTTGAAAAACACGATAGAGAGTAGGTCAAGAAAAAGCGAGGAATAATTACAGAAATTACTGACAGAGGATGAGATTTGGAATATTAAGGCTTCAAACTAGGCAAGTCATTCAAGTAAATATAGAAAATCAAGGAGATTTTCTGATCAGAAATAAGAGAAAAGAGGATATAAGTTTCTTTGAGAAATCTCTTTACATGCATAAGTCAGATGTCCATAGTCTGCATGAGAGCATTTGTTGAAAGATTGCATCTGCTGGTTGTGCATGTTCTGGCCTTTCCCCTGAAGCCTGGGGGAACTCTGTAACGTCTTAAGTCAGTGTGTAGTAACCACATGAATTTTCTCAGTGCCAAGTCTTCCAAAGTGTAGCTAGAAAAGACAAAAGAAGAGCAGCCCCAGCTGTTGATAAAAACCAAGAAAGTGGAACTGATATGAAAGTTCTAATTAACCTGAATCCCTGAAATTATGACAAGAAGTCGATCAGGACCTACAATGTAAGCCAAGTAAAGAAGTAGAGCCTTCAGTTTTAACATTCGTGTGAACAAGTTAACCAGATCTTCATGATGTAATGGGAAAGGGCTGGACACGAAAACAAGGGAGCTTAGATCCAGCTCTGGCACTCACACTAAGTTGCTGAGTTACCCTAGGGTAGGTCACTGCACTTCTCTAGTCCTTACATTCCTCATCTGTTTGACTCTTAAGCTTTTATCCAGTGTAACCATTGTGTGATCTTACAATCTGAGATGTAAGTTCAAGTATAGAGCAAAAAGAGACTGGGCCATTCTCAGGAAAATCAAAGATCAGAAACACAAGACAGGCTTGGAGACCTAAAGACTCTAGGCAAAGGGGGGGAAAGAAAAAACAGATCCTAAGGGTCCAAGTAGAAGGGGGTCAAAATACAGGCAGAAATTCTGGACCAAGAGCAAGAAAACTAGGTTCAAACTGACACTGTTACTAAACTACCCCTTCTGAGAATGGCACTTTTTAGTAATACTTTCTCAGGACCAGAGCCCTGCTAGGGAGAGAACTGCAAATGGGGTATGCCTGTAGGGTGAAGGAACAGCAGGAATAAAATTCGTGTTGTTACCATCTGAACTGGTCCAAAGAGGGTAAGATATTATCTCTTAATGACATGGCCAATTTTCCTCAAAAACTTTGAACTACCAAGTCCAAAATTTGGACTACCAAGAAGTTTAGTATTTCATCAACCTGTGACCAGATTCTATTAAAGAGCATTCTTTTGTGGAACACTGCAAAATTTACTGCCTAAATTACAACTGTAGATTTTTGTAACTTTATAGGCCTGCTTAAAGTATATGTAGTTTGAACTATCTATAATGGAAACTTATTAGACCAACAATATGATAGAGGAGTTTATTCATTTATTTGTTTATTCAAGAAATATTAATTGAGTATCTGTGATTTTCTGGGGCACTGTATTAGACTTGAGGTTAGAAAGATGAATCATACTGAGCCTCTGTCTTCAAGGATTTCATGGTCTAGTAGGGAAGATAGATGTATAAATAGATAAATTGCAATACCATGTGATAAGTGCTTTAATAGAGATAAGAAATGATTAATATAAATGAAAAGCAAATTAAGCACATTAAGCTCTTCTCAAAAGAGGGGAAATTTGTTCATGTAAAATATTATTATTAAACTGTATTATTCTTCAATTCCCTAAATGATATTTGAAGATAATGTCTTGCTCTTTTCTCTTCTAGCACCATTAGGTTTCATTTTTACTCCATGGGGGTGGGTGTGCACATGCAGGCACATGCACAGGTAGACTTTGTTCTGTCATTTTGCCTCTAATTCCCATAAAAGTGTCAACAATTTTTATGATTAATATAGGAACTATACTTAAGAGAAGCAAATTGTAAGACAGCAACGTTTTCTTTCCCACCTCCCCCCCCCCCCCCCACAAACCCTAGCCCTCTTTTGAGCAATTAAAAGATATTAATGGAAATAAAAAAGTAGAGTAGGGAATAGAGATGTAGAAGTGAGATAGGAGAGTTCCCTGGCCCACTTCATGGGACTTGAGACAGGGGTGTGGTGGAGTGGCTCCTTACTCGGCCATATGCTCACAACCCTTGTGGGATCAGGAGCATACAGGCAAGTAGGTGCCAGGGCCGGGGTGAGCGCTTTTGGGCATCAGCCCCACAGTAGCATCTAAGGGTGTGTTACAATTAATGCTCTTTCAGCTGTTGCTGCCCGTGGAGAGCTAAATGTTAAGCAGCTCAGTGGAGAGTCAGGGTGACCTCCTTTTACAGCCTGCCCTCTTGGTACCTGGGTCCTTGTCTGGTGTCCAGGAAGAATCAGGTCACATGGACTGCAAGGACAGTGCATGCAGAGGTTTTGTTGAGTGATGGAGGCAGTTCTCAGTGGGATGGGAGCTGGAAGGGGATGGAGTGTGAAAATAATCTTCCCCTGGATTTCAGCTGTCCCTGGCCAAACTTCTTTCCCACCGTCCAGCTGCCTCATTGACATTCAGACACTTCTTTTCTCTTCTCTGCTGCGCTACTCTGCTCCCCTGCCAGTGGATTTGGGGAGATTATGGGTACAGGATGGGGGAATGGTGGGCCAGGGTGGTTTTCGAAGCAGCAACATCCTGGCAGGAAAACAAGGATGTGAAGTTCTCATTAAGGGCTGTAGGCCCAGGAGGGTGGATGGGGCCTTTACCGGGGAACCACCCTCTTCTACCAGGTATTTCCCTGCCTCCCTTCCCTATCAGAAGGAATGAAAGAAAGACTATTAATATGATGGTAGCTAATATTTATTGAGTTTTATTATGTGCTAGATACTGCTCTAAGTCCTCTACATGTTTTCATTCCTTAAGTCCTAATGACAACTCATGAGGTAAATCTATTATTATTTCCTTTTATTGATCAGAAAGCTGAGGCACACACACAGGTTAATTAACCCGCCCAAGGTCGCAAAACCAGGAAACGCAGAGCCACAAATTGACCCAAAGCTGCCAGACTCTGGAGTCCATAATTTGACAACTGCACTGGGCTATGTTAAAAAATGTTCCTTCTCACATTTTTTTGTTAGAAAATTCTGAAGTGATGTTCCTATTAAATATGTATTAATAGAATGGGATACAGCCAGCAGGAGAAGGAAATGAAAGAAGAGGCACACTGTAACATCTGGCGTCCTCCTCTGTAGTTTCCGTTTGTTGCCTTATCTTGAGGGTAGCATAAATCATGACTAAAGAATTTTTAAGAACATTAAATTTCTACTTGATATCTATGCTTTGTTGTTGTTGTTATTGTTTAGTTTTGGGGTTTTTTTTTTTTTTTTTTTTTGTAGAAATCTTTCTACCTACCATCCCCACGCCAAGCATAAGAGGAAAAAGATTTGTACTTTTATATTCTGTGAGAAAAATACAATTAATTGAGACCCCGTAGTCACCTTCAGAAAGACTACCATGTGCTTAATTGTATTTTATTCTGTTCAAGTTCATTTCCTCCATAATCACAAGGATTAATTAAACCATTGTATTGTCGCTTCTTTATGTATGAGGAAGACTAAGGCACTGGGCAGTTAGCCTCCCATCATGTGGAGATGGTTGTCAGTTGAAGTGAAAGGAGAATGAAATAGATGGATCCTGACTAATACCTGATTGCTCTAGTTCAAGAAATAGTTCTTCCCTTTAGCTTGCAGTTAAGGAATTAGGACTTGGGAGTTAAGAAAACTGAACATATGGACCCATCTGAGATCCTTTTGCATGCACCCCTGTCATGTTACTGGATTTTTCTGGTAAATATGCAGCTCTCTCTGCCTGGGTTCTTCTGCTCTTGGCCTCTTATCCCCATGTTAGAATACCTATGCCCTGACTCCCAGGCACTGATGTTTTCTTGGTCATTAGTTTCTAGCAGCTGCCCGAAAACCATGATGCCACCGTGGGCTGTGATCTGACCCTGACAGGTATTATTGTATTTTAGTACTGAAAAATGCCTTAGAAATCATCCAGTCACTTCTCCCTCTATTTGATCAAGGGAAAAGCTGAAGTCAGAGATTCTGCCTCCTCGAGTGAATCTCTTTACCTAGTTCTCCCCAAGTGCTAATAGTAATTACAGGAAAACTACAGGCAGACCATCAAGAGGTATCTGGGCTACCCCCTTTACCCTTGTATCTTCTTCTAATACCAAGGTGTTTCCTACCTTGAAAGTCCTGCTAATGATAACATCCTGCTAGGTAATGGCAATTCCAAGAATTTTAGAACACCTGGAACCAATAAAACAAGAGCAAGGCAGGCAAATGTGTGTGTGTGTATGTATACATATACAAATATAATATGTGTTTTGTATATAGCACATAAATAGAGTTTATGCATAAATATGAAAAGATATTATACAAATATTATGTGTACCTTCTTAGTTAAGCATCAAGTGTGTGGGCATACATACAGAACAGGGATAAATACGCAGGATTGGTCTTCCTAGACTAAATAATTGCTAAAGCTAACAGACAGCTGTTGGTAACTACTCTCCCAGCTGTAGCAGCCATAAAACACAGAAGGCATCATTGCATTAACCTTTGTACTTCCAGCAAATAAATTATAGCTTAGACTTCTCAGACATTCCATTAGGCCTATGTACTAATGAGTTAGACTCATTCTGCTTCAACTCCTAGATCCATGAATCCAGTAATGTCCAATCAACAAAGAGGCTCATCCTATCTCCTTTAAGCTGGTGGCTTCAAAACAATAGTAATGCTTATCAAGGTATATTTCAATTATACTTGCAAATCACTTCCTAGAAACTGTCTTTTCACTAGTTTAAGCCTAGCATATATTTGACAATGTTGCTAGCAGCCTGTGCTGTAGTTATGTCATTATGCATGGTATCATTCAATAAGACTAATTTTAACATACATCATAAATTAGCTAAGAATAATTGTTCCATTCCTTTACTACCCTTATTATCTGCCTAGGTTTTGTCTATTTTAGAGGTGAATTTCAACTAAATGAATGAAAATGCCTAATAGTAAATATTAGATATTTCTATGAATTTATCACTTACCAATTTACTTGGGTTTAATATGATTCTCGTTTGCTATGTTTTACACAAATTTAGCAGATGTTCATGCTTTAGATTACATTTCCCAGCCACACACATGAGTTGCAGTTAAACGAATGAAGTTTATTTAAACAGCCGGAATTGTTTATATCCAAAGAGATTCATCCCAACCAATTCAACAGTGTAATTTACAAGACAATAGACTTTCTCTCCAAATAAGGGATTGCTATATGCTGACGTGGCACAACTCACAACATCCTTACCATGTCACCTGGAGTATAGATCCATTCCAAATGTACTTGTTGCTACCACAGTCAACCATCATGTTACCTAGGCAACTTGGGATACTCTGCTTTCAAAGAAAACCAGAATACTTTAAAAGAAAAATGAGACAGTTTTTAAAAAATTAGTTTGGAGACTCTTTTTATCTGAATAGCCATATCTTTGGGAGATCTTCCTGAAAAGCAGCCTGTTGTTAGCTGATGTGACCAGCTTATTGAGCACTGAATCTATATTTCTAGAGGGGTGTGTCTGTGTCTATATTTGGATTTCTAAAAGTAATCATTCAGACACTAAGATTTATCTGGTTCTGTATAATTTTAATCTTCTTCCCTGGTTGTTTAAAACTCAGGTTTTTTTTAACTTAGTGAAAACCAAATATAGCTATGTAAAATATATTCTTCTTCAATTCTGAGACTTATATACTGCAAAGTTTTCAATAAAAAGTTAATTTAGTTTTGGAACGATGAGGGTTTCTCTAATGAGGATTGTGTTCATTACACAGGAAGATTCTAGGAAAAAGGAAAAATTTGAAAGCAAAAGAAAATCTTTTACGTTTGTTTTGCTTAGACATTTAAAAATATCTGTTTAACAGAAAACATTTTTGTGGATGAGTTTTAATTACAAAACATTGCACTCTCCTTTTGTAGAAATAAAAAGGTGACAAGGTACATTCAGCTGTGAGAGATTTTTCCCTTTGTTGGAATCTGTATAACACATTATAATCACGCCACTGCATCTAGCTATTTTCTATGGAGGACTGGTGTCAAAAAAGGGTCAAAAAGTGCAACAAGGGCTTCCCTTTCTTCCATCCGTTAGGCACTGTATTTCTATTAAAAATTTTGAAATTTTTAGAATATTTTAAAAATCTCAGACAAAATACACTATTGGCCTTTTTTTGAAGCTATGTTCAACTTTGACCACTAGGCCTTTTCTGTTTAAGCTTCCCTCATCTCAGCTCTCTTTTTCTGGTTACTTATTAACACTATTTGGCCTGAGACTAACTTCTTTAGTGATACAGTCCCAATCATCTTTCCTTCTACCTCAGGCAGAGACAGACACTTCCTCTCCTGGGCTCCCAGGGCACCTTTCCTCTCCCTTGCTGTATCACTTCACCATTTGTGGTGTTGTCTGATTTCATGCTCATCTGTCTCTCCAGACTTTGAGCATATTGAGGAATGGCTTTTTTGTCTTTGTATCCACATGCTTGTAGTGGTACATAACAGGCTCTCGAATTGAAAGTTCCAATATGTGTTTGACGAATAAATGAAAAAGTTAATGATTTCATATGTTAGGACCACTTTGGATTCTAATTTTGTCATCCATTCAGTTTGGTGTTACCTACAGGTTTCAAAAGCATTCTTTCTTTGTTTACATTCAGCCCATTGATACATAGAGACATAGACATGGACATTGATGCATATATACATATACATATGTATGTATCAATATAGACCTAGATGTTCTATGGCACATCTTGGAAAACATACCTTCAGTGTATATTTCACCATTAAGCAATGTAATTTTTTAGGGGGAGAAAGGTGTTAAATGTTTCCATTAATTTGACATCTGTGAGTCTACGAATGACAGTGAACTAGTATCCAGACTATAATCTCTTTGTATTTCCTGTACACTTTGTCACATGATTGAGTGAAAAAAAGATAAAAAATATCTAAAGACTTTAGATTTGCTGCATTATGGAAAACAAAAATAAGCTTAGTTCCATCACCAAAAATAAATTCTTAATAAACTCACATAACCAATCTGTCTTCCAGTTCATTTTTGAATTTTGCTAGAAATCATCATTAAGTTCACTGATCCATAATTTTTCCCATTTCTTAAAATTGGGATTTTTGTTCCACTTTAATCTCTATGATTTAGTGCCCATTCTTCTCCATTCTTGCAATAAAGTCTTTCTGGACCTGGAAATTTGAAGACATTTAAATTGCCCAAATAATAATTTACTACCAACTCATCTGTCAGAACTTTAATTTGTTTCCACAATGTTTATTCTACCCTTTCTACTGGGAAAATTTAGTTTCTTGCTAGTGAAAATGGATGAAACCCAGGAGTTAAAAATCTTGGCTTCCCTTTTTCTTTTGTTGCTGGGTCACTATCTTTGGTAAGCTACAAGATTTTCTGAATAAACCTTAAAAATGTAAGCACTATTTCTTATTGATTTCAGGACATTTTACCAACCTGAAGCTTATTCCTGCCTTAAGCCTTCTTGACACTATGTTTACATGTTCAAAGCACGTATGATACCTGTCTTCATGTCTTTCTTTTCATCTTTTATTACATGACTTTAAAAATATGATCAAGAGAGTTTCATGTGAATTGTATTAATCATATTCTTTTCTGGAAATAATGATTCAAAGTTAATGTCTACAATTTCTCATCTTCTTTAGCTCCAATTATTTAAAACAATTATGATTTTTGGGTGAATGGAATACTCTATGCTAAATATCCTATACAAGATTACTTTCTTGGGAACTTTGTGTGTGAGTACAGCTTTATTTACCTCTGATAGGAACATAGGGGCAGTTATTCAGGATGCTTCCTTTGTAGGTTCCTCAATTTTTAATGAATGTTAATGCATCTCTCAATGTCCTACTTGTTACACCCTATACAACCTCATACATAAGTAGGAACAGAAAAAAGCTTCCCCTCCTGGTACTTTTAATGGAATGTAAGTTCAAACTCATTGTCCTTGGATAGCTTTAAATGTTCAACAGAGAGAGGTAATCATTTCACAATGGATCAAACTATAAAATATTTCTGTAACTGAATTTTATTTTGATATATCAGGTCCTATAAGGGACATCACAAGACAAGAAACATTCTTATAAAATTGATCGTTTCACTTATTCTTCATACATATATCCTTGAGATTGTTGTCATAGTTCTATATCCCCACTATAAATGACTTTTGTATTATGTATCCGGATGAGCTACAATTTTCCTGCAAGTCTTGTAACTAATCGTGCTTTCCTCTTAAAGAAAATGAAAATAAAAACTTGTGACTTCATTTAAAAAGTGTGTTGTATAGGAATTCATGCTATGCATTTTGGTATTAACTTCACTTTGGGCTTGTAGTCATCCTTATTTGCTATGTCTGTATCTTTGCAGATCACCACAAATTCTTTTTGTAATGAAGAAAGTTATGAAATAAATTTATAAAATGAAATAGAGTGAAATAATACTGCTTTGCATTCTTTTCTTCAATTACAAAATCACAATGGCACTTTCTCCCAAAATGTCCATCTTTTCCACCTGAATTCAGTTTCTTGTTGGTCATAATAAAACCATCACAAACAGCTTTTGTGAATGCAGTGAGCAGATGGAATATGCTCATGTCTGTTGTAAGAGCTACCTTATGTATTTTTTTATTTACTTATATATTTATTTATTTATTTTTAGATTGAGTCTCACTCTGTCACCCAGGCTGGAGTGCAGTGGTGCGATCTCGGCTCACTGCAACCTCCACCTCTTGGGTTCAAATGATTCTCCTGCCTCAGTCTCCCACGTAGCTGGGATTACAGGCATGCATCACCACGTCTGGCTAATTTTTGTATTTTTAGTAGAGATGGGGTCTCATCTCAAACTCCTGACCTCAGTTGTTCCCCCGTTGACCTCTCAAAGTGCTGGAATTACAGGCATGAGCCTCAGCACCCAGCCTAAGCTGCTGCACCTGGCCTAAGAACTACCTTTTTAACCCATAAAGATGTCCAATGGGCATTAAGATCAAATGCATTAGAGCACTTTCTATACTTCTCCTTCCTCTATCTTCATCAGCTCTTGTAAAGAATTTATCTGATATTCCACTTTTGGTACAATGAGATTTTCCACAGAAGTGCATGCAGGTAATTGCAATTTTTTATCATTGTTCTATTTTGCCTTTGTAGTAGTCCTATAATCTCTGTTAGAAAAGCATCTATTATATTCTCATATCTGTAGTACTCCCATAACAATATTGCTTCTGTTGGCCGGGCACGGTGGCTCAAGCCCGTAATCCCAGCACTTTGGGAGGCCGAGACGGGAGGATCACAGGGTCAGGAGATCGAGACCATCCTGGCTAACACGGTGAAACCCCGTCTCTACTAAAAAAATACAGAAAACTAGCCGGGCGAGGTGGCGGGCGCCTGTAGTCCCAGCTACTCAGGAGGCTGAGGCAGGAGAATGGCGTGAACCCGGGAGGCGGAGCTTGCAGTGAACTGAGATCCGGCCACTGTACTCCAGCCCAGGCTACAGAGTGAGAGTCCGTCTCAAAAAAAAAAAAAAAAAAAAAAAAAAAAAAAAAAAAAAAATTGCTTCTGTTTTACTTTCATTTATTTCCTTCAACTAATTATGTCATGTGGGTTAATTATAAAACTAGAAAAATAAAACAGTGTATTTATATGAAATACACATTTTTGTGAGATTTTCTTAATATTGACTTTGGAGACATGTCTAAAAATTATACACACAGAGTATATTCTATGAGGCATGTTAAATGAGCACATTTAAATTAGCTTTTTCAATAGTCCAATGGCTAGTCAGTTTTATAATATTCATATATTAGATTTAGCTGCTCTAGTTTATCTCACTAAAATTAGGCATTTTTTTTTTTTTTCTACAAGGTCCAAACTCTTTATTTTCTCTTTTAGAGGAATTTAGTAGCAATATTTGATCTTGGTGACTTGTACTAGGTACAATTTCTATTCTCATTTACTTTCTGCTTCAAGACAGTCCCCAGTTCAGCACCTCGTTTTTTGTTTTTTGTTTTTTTTTGAGACAAAGTCTCACTCTGTCACACAGGCTGGAGTACAGTGGCGCGGTCTGGGCTCACCGCAACCTCCGCCTCCTGGGTTCAAGAAATTCTCTGCCTCAGCCTCCCGAGTAGCTGGGATTACAGGCACCTACCACCACGCCCCGCTAATTTTTTGTATTTTTAGTAGAGATGGGGTTTCACCATCTTGGCCAGCCTGGTCTTGAACTCCTGACCTCGTGATCCACCCGCCTCGGCCTCCCAAAGTGCTGGGATCACAGGTGTGAGCCACTACTCCCGGCCAGCACTTCTTTAAGGATCCTCCGACTTTCTTCAGTTTGAGCAGGAAGCAAAGAAAACAGCTAAGGAGAACAGAAAGAGAAAAGGGAGAAAATCAAAGGAGTACGTCCTCTGACACATGAATAATGTTGATGTCCTTGCCTGTTCATAAAGCAACTTGGAAGACAGTTCCAAAAAGGAGGCCCCGGTATGCTTTGTGCTCTGTGGAAACATTGTGGGGCCACCCAAAGAGACTCAGAAACAGCAATCATTTGGGAGAAAGTGACTTCATAAACATAGAATTTACTGTACATGAGTATAAAATGCATCTGTGTCATTATTTTTTTAGTCATCTCACAGTCAGACTTTTACAACTTGGCTGGAAAAGGATAAAGCCAGGTTCTACTAATTGCTACTTCTATTGTTGTAAAGCAACAGGCAAAATGTGTGACTGAAATGAGAAGGCCTTTGATTTTGGGGTTTTAAGATCAAACTTAGCACTGGTGCCTTTGAGTTTGGACATTCAACCTAAACCTTTCAGGTTTTTTGACATTGTGAAGTAACAATCTTATGAGAAATCAAAGGATAAAAAATTCAGTGGAAGTGAAGGTTGGCTCATGCATTTTAAAGGCAAGTTTGACTTGAATATATTAGGGTGCAAGGTGAAGCTGCTAGTGCAAAAAGATGGCTACTCAAGAAATAAAAAAGAGACGTTCTGTTTCCAAGTCCAGGAGGAAAACAACCACTTGACCTGTGATATCTAAACCTACTGCAGGGAAATTTATAGTGAAAAAAGAGGACAACAACAAAATATGAATCTGAATTATTTTATCTAAATGACAAAAGTGGCTCAAATTCTCCTCAAAAATAATTGTTGCAATATCTTCAGAGATGTTTTCCTCAATGTTATTAATCTAATGGAGATGGTTTCTTTATTTCTTAATTTGTTTACATAAAAATAACACAGAAATTTTAAGAACGATTAGAAGTTAATGCCTGTGTATCTCCTGTATCATTTTAACTATATTTGTTTATGATTTATTAAAGTGCTGACCTGTACAATTTAATTTGAACAACTTTATGGAATCTTTGTTGAACTTTGCCTTTGCCTGCACTAAAATAGGCATTTGATGTAGCATGTGCATCACAAAGAAAGCCTGCTAGATCAGTCCTGGAATTTTTCCCATCAGATCTCACTAATTTGTCTTGCCTATGAAAGGTTTTAGCTTTGTTGTTGAGATACAGTTTCTAGGATGCCTACCACTGCTGTTTAAAGAAATTATGTTCTATCTAGTGCAGTCACTGTAGTTAATAAAGCATGATTGGATCTGTAGTGATGAAGAGCATATAAATAATGCAATAAACTATTAAATTCTACATTTCATGTTGATACAAGGTCAAAGTTGAGAAATTAAGCACTCAGAAGCCCAAAAAACTCTAGTATTATAAGCTCTGAGAAAAAAATGAACTATGCATTATAAAAATAAATGTTATGTATTATGATAAGCCTTTACCAGGAAAGGAAAGGAAAGGAAAGGAGCATGTAAAATATGAGTTTATACATGAAGAGTCTACAAAATACGTAATCACCATATTAATAGCTTTGAAAAAAAAAGTGTTTTGACATGCTAAATGCTCAGTTTTAATGCTGCTTGAATCTACTAGTCTCTATTTTTATTATTCCTCTTAGATTAAGTCAGTGTGCAATTGCAAAGGAAATATAAAAAGGAAAGCATATAAGGTCACATAATAGAAAACACATTTTATTACACCCTCCCCAAAATTAACTCAGGACATATTTCTCACCAGCCATCATGATCTGGGGACAGTCTTCAATTACTGGGAATAATCACATTACATAACAGATATTATATATAATACAGATTTTCTTGCTTTATTCCTTAAATATGTTGAACTCTCTGAGAGAAGAGCCTATCTATCTCTGTATCCCAACACCTCATCTTAACCCCTAATCAGTTCTTGGCACAAACCAGCGGTTAGCACATGGTTTTTGGATTCAGGAACAAATACATCAATGTGTGGATAAAGGGTGAAAGTCTGGACTTTATGAGATGTGGTACTCTGGGAAGCACTCTACATTTAAAACACTTGTAGATGATGTGAAATTTTTGAAAATATCCACCTCAAGTTATCATTTAAATATAATTTAAGAAAAAGAGTACCTTTTCACCATCTCTTTGTGTGGCTGCCTTCCCATCAAATGAACAATTCTCTTAATCTCCTGATTTTTAGGAGAAACCATCCTTCCTGACCATGATAATTAGTCTGGATCTTGTCCAGCTTCATTCTGTATGCTGGAGAGGGATGAGCAAATGCATGATGCACTCAGGTGCTGTTGCACCATGTTTTGTTTTGTTTCCAGTGCAAGTATGGTCAATGCTTTTGGTTCTGTTTATACAAAACTCCATGAGGAATCACAGCATTTCATGGGTCCCTTGGCTCTGGCAACATTTTCAGCCATTGCCTTCAGTGAATAATGCACTCACAGGTTTCCGGATTGTTAATGATAGCTTGGAGCCCATAATCTTGTAGTGTGGATTATTTCCCCCGAAACATATTACCTTCCATTTGCTCTCGCTGAATGGAGCTCATATGCTGATATGCGCTTTCATGCCCGCTTACCTGGACTCATAGGAGTCTTCCTGAATGCTAACCCTGTTGCCTCAGCATTTTCTCACCCAATAGGGCTTATCGTCTTGTGAGAATGTGGAGATTTCACTGCAAATAAGCCCTTTAACTTCTTTTTTATTTTTTTAATGCTGTAACTAATACTGGTTTCAGCGTGGATACCTTGAATGGTGGGAGCAGGGGAGATAGAAAGGGTGTGTGGCACAATGTTGAGTTTTCTAGATTCAGAGGATGTAATTTTTTTGTCTTTGTCTTCCCCATCTCTCAGAACTAACAAGCATTCACTTCTTCAGGTGCTTCTGCCTGCCTTTTTATGTCTGTGGGCTCTAGGTGGCTTACACTTACATTAGCCCACTTCTGTTAGAAGACAGATGCATGCCTCTGATTGCAGAGACCTGTAACTGGTTCATTTTTTTGACTGGATTTTGAACTCTGCTTAAAGTGTGATATTAAGAAAAGAGACCTGACTACAGCATCAAATAGTTATGTAGATCCTGACTGTCACTATCTGCACACAAGTGAGTAATTTGAGTTTCTTTCCCCATCTGCAAAGAGGAGATTCTATATCTATGACATAAGGTTGCAAGAAGAGACAATGAAAAAGAAAATCGTGGATTAATATTGTGTACTATTTTGTGTCCTGGTCCTCAGGATATTTTATTTCCTTCTTTGATAGCTGCCCATCCTTTCACCAGGAGGTCATTATTTTCCCCCTTCGGCCTTAATAGAGGTCTGCTCTTCTTTATTCTGCCTGTCTGATCTCTTAGTCCCTGCTTGCCTGATTCTATCGCCTGCCAGATAATTCATGTCTAGTGTAGCTAATCTGTAACTAAACAACTCCTTTATTCAGTCACATTTTTAAAGAAAGCATCCTCACAAACCAGTTTCAGAAATTCTCTGATTCTCGATAAATCACATGCTTGCCCATTTTTTTCCACAGCTTACATATCAGTTACTGGAGCATAATTTGCCCTTACATTATGAATAGCAAATATTGAGCAGAACAGCCCTGCCCACTTGCAGGGTCCTAGGGAATGCAACACAGCAAAGACCTTTGAAGTGTTTCCTATATAGAGATTTAAGAAAGTTCTGATGTGGGCTGGAGTGTTCCCTGTAATGATCAGAGTTGGAAATAATTTGAAGAGAAAGTTGATGTTTTAGCAGAGGAGAGGAGTTATAAACCAAAGATCTGTGCCAAAAAGACAAACTATACTTACAATAGTGTCTAGTGAGCAGTGCAGAGATAGGGATGCCAGGTACCAGTTGGAACGCAAGATGAGATAAAGTGATACAGTTAAATCTAGGGTATTAGGGGGATCACTTTTAGTGGTTGCGTCCAATTTAATGATACAAAGGAAGTCATTACTGTCAAAGGAGCAGCATAAACTGAGTCACAGCACCCCACATCTAGACCTAGAATGTATATATAGTATACTTGAGGAGGTTGGAAACTAGAAAAAAATGTAGAACGGTACCTTATTGAACATCTGTGGATTCTTTGTACATTGGCTAAAATTCTCAAAACAAACAAAATTATCTCAAAATAATAGATAAATATTCGTTTGAGATCCTCCCAAATCAGTGAGAAAAGCATTTAGATGCAAGCCAATAAAGGGTGCATTAATAAAATCCTGAGTACTGTGAGCAATGGTGACCCAATCTTGCTGGGTAGTCTCTGAACGACTGTGTAGACTATACCTCAGAATTTTGCTGCCAAAAGACAAGAAAGTGAAGTATCTATCCACAAACTTATATCTTCCCTTAGTTGAAGGTTACTCCTGGAAGCATTAGCTTCCCTGCTCTATCATTCTACTCCATGTACAAGAAGAGCATTCATATGGCCAGAAAACAGAGGCAGAGAACACAGGTGCCTGATGTCAGGAAATTGGTCATGGAAGCCACTAATAACTTGCAAGGTAGGCTAAGGAGCTATGTATGAGCGGGATGATTACAGTGTCTACTACAAAAGGAAAGTCTAATGATTTTCATATAACCAGGTAAATACACCAAGGTTTGTGTTCAAGGCCACATCAAAATATGATTTTGTCCTACTTTGGTCAGTGAGATCCAGGTCCTGTGGAGGAATTATGTTCATATGTTTCTGTCTTCTCTGCTGAAATAAACATGCTGCCAGGACAGGAAAGAGGGTGTTTTTGTTTTGCCCCATCTACCACCTTGCATAGTGCTTTGCTGAAATGAAATGATCTGAATTAAATTCTAGTGAAATTAGACAGCAACTGCTTCATAAGATCCCCCTTTTCCTCAAAAATCAGAGCATTGGCTCGTGGCAACCTGCTTCCTTATGTCTATTTTCTTAATGCCTCCAATCCCCGTGGAGCTAAATACACTGAATTAGCAATTACTGTAGAGCACATTTAGCAGACTTAGAAGCCTCTTTGCCCACCATTGGAATGCAGCCACCAGGATAGAGCACAACAGCTGTTCAGCAGCTACAGTAACACAACATAAAAATTTATGATGAATAACCCAACTGGCATGTATCTCCCATATAACAGGTTGCATATTTGCTATCTCAGAGTCTCTTCTAGATCACTTTAGAACTTCCAGTATAGAGAAAGCATGATAATATTCTTAAAGTAATTATTTTTTAGGAAAATAAAAGCAATTCATGATGTCCTTCAGTCTTGCCCATTAGAACCAGAGGTGAAAGTGACAGGCCACAAAAGGCTTACATCTTTATTATGAACTTAATGCCCAATGAAGCAAAAGCCTGTGTCTTTGGAAGAATGTACTCTGTGTTGTATGTGGTGAGAATGGTGGTATCCCCAACACGTAGGTAACTACTCAGAGTTTACAAAGGTATTGGATAATGCCACTTCAATCTAAAAACATATCCATTTCACTGATTAGAAAATAAAGATCTAAAGAAGAAAAACAAGTGGCCCAGAAACACAAAGTAGCAGCAAGGGGAGTGTATCCTCCAACCATATGAGTTGCTTTTGCATACTATGCCCTTTCTGCCACACCTCCAGATGTAGCAAGGCAAGCGGTTGTGGAGGGTGTGTTTGTTGTCCAAATGAAGTATAACTCTACCACTTCCTTTTAAAGGGCCCTATACGTTGTAAATTGAGAGTCCCATGGACTCAAAAGAATGTGAAACAGGCATTAGGAGACCATTACTCCAGCCTTGGCACTTCTGCTTACTGCTGTATGATCTTGGATTAGTTATTTTACATATGAGTCTCAGGTTCCTCTCTTTAAAATTGTAAATTTTAATTGCTTGCTGATAATTTCCTATACTCTTATAATAAAAATCCCACAGGTTTATACTGTATAAATTCTAAAGTGCCGTATAAAAGGAAGGTGACCAGCATTTATTGAAGACTCGACAACACTCAGAGTTCTTTGCACATTTTGTTTCTATTTCTTTCCCACATTGTTAGGTGTATAGCATCAATCTCTTTTCTTATTGCTGGGGGAGGGTGTTGCAGCTCAGTGAGTTTCAGTTTCTTACCAGAGATCACACACCTTCTAAGTGGGAACAGAATCTAAACTCAGTTCTGTGTGACTTTGAGCCCTGTCTTGTTTCCAATGCATCTGAAGCAACTGAATCTATAGTAACACAGAGCATTATTGAAGGTAGAATGCCTAAAAATGTTCAGAAAATCAAGGGCCCCACCTCTGACACAGGTTGGCCAGCTTAAACTGTGGGAAACACTAACAGACCTGCTACTTGCACCAGTTCTTGGTCTTCCCTCCTTCTTCCTCCTCATTCTCTTGTCCCAGTAGCAATATGCTTTATCTCACTATTACTGCTAATGGGGTCCCTGTATTAGGCATTGGGAAAAAACTGCTCTTGCCCACAAGGAAGAGGAGCAACAAGCAGACAGACAAGTACAATACAGTGTGCTCATGCACTTCCAGGGAGGTACGCTCTGGAAAGAGATGAGGGAGAGTGCCCAGAGACCTGCGGAATGACTCTTCTCCCCACCAATGAAAAGAATCTACTAACCTTAATTTATAAATAGATGCAAATAGACGGATGATAAGGTCTGAAATGGTGACTTTCATTAGGAATACTTCCAGCGTTTATATTGAGAACGTTTAGCAACCAAAGTGAATTGAGTACCAACCAATCAAAACAGAGATGGTTACAGCCCAGAGTCCTGGGGGCCCCCTGCTGTGTCTAAGGTTAGTTTAGCTGCTGGAGCACAGTGATGTCCATCAGGCCCCAGGGGAGGAGCTGTGGTGGCCAAAGTAGAAAAACGAGGATGGGGCATAGGCCCTAGGGGGCGCAAGGCAACATTTATTGGTCAGTTGATGCAGAAATATTTCTGTATTTCCACAATGAATAGATCCCTGTAGTACCTGGTGAATACCAGTTGTTATTTGCTTTTAGAGGCCACTTGTATATTTGTCTTAAGCCTTCCTGAGATTTGCCTTAAGCTACCCTGTAACATCTCAGACAACTTCAGGCCACAGAAAGAGTGTCCAGGAACCACTTTGTAAGCACAGTTACCTGCTTTATGAGTGGGTAATATCACATACCCACAGACTTTGACAGATAACTTAGAAAATTGTTCTATGTTAAGAATTGATCCAGGGAGAAAACTTGCAGTTTGCAGAATCTCTTTGTTTTACTTTAGAGAAATAACCGCAACAGGGTTAAAACTCTTTTATGCTCTAGATTTGACAAAATGCTTCCATATATACAATGTCATTTGCTTTTCACTACATTATGATGAACTGAGCAAAGCTGCTATTATTATTTCCATTTTACAGATGAGGAAACAGAAGCACAAGAAGGATAACTAACAGAAACATACAGTAAGCAATTGACAAAAATCAGTGACTATTGAAGATGTAAAATATGGGCATCCATGTCTGACTACCTGGAGTTGAGATATGGCTTCTACTCTTCATTGGCTGGATGACCTCAAACAAATTATATTTTAATCATGGTAGTCTCAGTTTCCTCTTTTGTAAAATAAGGGCAATGTCAGTATCTAATTCTTAGGCTTGTCTTGAGGATTAAATGAGGCAGTGTTTTAAATGACACGGTGCTTGGCACATAGTAAGCACTCATTAAATAATGACTACTTTTAGTGGAAAACCACTCTTCTGACCCGTAATCGAACGTCCTCTCTGTTATTACAACTTACTATTACCATCATTTTCACATCTAATAACATAGTCAAAAACTCAACCCCACTTTATGGAATCAAAACACAACCTGAATAATTTGAAATACCAACTATTGCTGGTGTAGTCTTTTAGTACTAAGTGTCGTGCGATAATATTTACATATTTTAGTGCCAATGGAAAAATACTAAGGAAAACAAACACATATGAGCAAATAAAAAGATTTCATGTTTTATGCTGTAATACATGGATCTCTTCATTCTACAGTATATTAAAACTCATCAGAGAATTTGAAGCTCCTTATCATAGTACGATATTGGTTAATTCCACAGCCAAAATATTAGGGCTAGTAAAGTTATAAAGAATGTCAGTGCACTGATCACGTGGAGAAAGATTTATTTTCTCAAATCTTCTTTGTGCAATAAGCCATTCTATCCAATTTTTGCCTTGAGTTTTCCAAGCTATCAACCTGTGGACTTTAACTCTTCACCACTTGTTTTAGAAGTAGGGGGTACATTGGACAAAAAGATTGGTTTTTCATAGTCTTCTGAACCTAATAGGATTTTATATATCTTTAGAAGGCACACATTTCATGGTCTGGGGTCGGGAGAGGGAATATTCCACTCGAAAGCCTTCTATGAGATGACTGAAAAAATTGCCACAACAATTCAAGAATGGTTTGGATGAGAGCATGGGTTAAAATAAGAATGTAATTCTCATATTTGATTTTATTTGAGGCATTCTCTTCTTTGCCCCTTGAATCAGTAAGCATTTTGTTTTGCTCTGAATTTTAAAATGCATACATTTCTTTGGACACTGAATTCTTCCTGAATTTATAAGACACAAAGCTGTTGGTTGCTGCTACTGAAAATTCACTAGCATTCTGAGTTCCAGCACTGTTCGTTGGATGAGAACTGTTTTCGGAGATGTAAGTTCTCCACCTCTGTTCTCAGGAACTTTGCAAATCTGGATTTCCTGGCCTACCACTACCACACCTGTGACTCATTAACTAAGTTTATCAATATCATAAGCCCAGATGCACAACCTAATTGTTCCCTGGTGTGCAAAAATATAGGGCTGCTACAAATCTCAGTAGGTGACATTATATGAAATTACTCCCTACAGCAGAAAATTTCTCTCTTAAGGATTTCTGGATTTCCAGAAGTGTGGAATCCCCTCCACTTCTTTTTCACGGGGAGGATGCATGAGCCAAGTGAAATTTTGCAGAGGTATTGCTGTCTTTACCTTTGTTAGATCCAGTCCTCACTCCTAAGGAAAGTGTTGATCTTTGCAGTTAGCTCCTTTCAAACTGCAAATAGTCCTGAGAGAAAATCTCTGAGACTCTCACTCTCATTTTTGCCTCTGAGCTTTGGCTGGGTTATTCCCTTATTGGAGTGTGCTTTGTTCCCCCTCTTTAATTATTTAAATCCTAGGCATTCTTTTAAGCCCAGATCAAGTCCTACATTGATTACTGAGCCTTCCTTCCCTGATAAATTCCTAGCTTCCCCACTTTCTTCTTTGAACAATTAATGCATTCACCCATGCATTTTGCAATAAAAGATTTAAGTGAATAGCTACTTTCTTAGTTCAGGCTGCTATAACAGAATAGTATAGACTGGGTGGCTTAAACAACAAACATGTATTTATCACAGTTCTATAGATTGGAAGTCTGCGATCAGGTTGCCAGCATGGATGTGTCCTGGTGAGGGCCCTCATCCTGGTTTACACATGATTGACTTCTCATTGTATTTTTACAGGGTGGAGAGACAGAGTGCTGATCTCTTCATATCTTCATAAGAAGGGCTCATGACCTAATTTCCTCCCAAAAGCCTCACCTCCAAATACCATCACATTGGAGATTTAGCCTTCAACTTAAGGTTAATATTTAGTCCATAGCATAAACGAAAGGTAGAATTCAAGATGGTAGAATTAATGGTGGTAGTATTTATACTTCTCAGAAAGTTAACGTAAGGAACAATTTCATTCAGACCAGGCAAAGGGGAGAATCAGATTTGCTTATGAAGTAGTAATGTTCCTTTCACTGGAGGTACTTGACCATTGGCTGAACAATGGATCAGGAGTCCCGTTCTAGAGAGGACTCAAGTATTACATAGGTCATTTAAAGCACACTAAGATCGTTGAAATTATACCACACTCTATACTACAGAGTATAGACTCATTAAGAAGGGAGACCTTACCTTATACTGTTTCTGTATCTTAAAAAGCAAAGGGGGTTTTAGGGGGTGGTTACTTAATTCTGAATTGATTGAATTTACTAGATGTCACATGAAACTTACAGAGTATGTCAATTATGCTAAATTTATGACACTTCATGTGATATCTTTAATTACTTTATATCAATAGAGAAATACAGTTTAGGTCTTCTGATTAAAATGATGCCAGGTCTGGTCATAGGCAAAAATAAAAGTCTGAAAAATACATTCCTCGGTTGATAACTACTCAGAAGAAATAATTGTTTTTTATTTTGAAGTTGGTAATTCTGCCTTTGCTGTTTCTTACTTTTTTAAGAATTAAGTGAGCAAAAGAAGACTCTGCTTTGCTCTATATTCTGTTGTTTTTGTTGTTGTGCCAAAGAACTTGCACCCTTTAACATTTAACCCTTACAACCGTCTTGTAAAGTAGCTATTGGTAAAAGTAATACTTTGTTAGTTTTCCAGAGGAAACTCAGGCTCAGAGGTTGAGTGACTTGTTCAAGATCATGCAGCCATTAGTAAAACATAATCCCAATCTCTTGACTCTTAAAACCTTAATGGCACTAGCAGCATAATGCAATTAGCATATTTATACACTGCAACTTTCAAGAGTTGTTAAGTGAGTATAATCTAGGCAAAATAAATTTAAAATGCAAACATTTGAGTTTGTGATATAAAAATCAGTTTCTGTCATTAGTTAAATGCTACTTGAATGTGGGCTGTACTTGTTTCTGCATCTGAATGAAAGGGTTATTGCATATATTATCTTCAAGAACTAAGCTGAAAATGAAAAAAGATGTGATGGTGTTTCAGAAATCAGAGGTAGAGATATGTTTTGGACAGAAGAGATATTGTAAAGAAAGATGCAGGGAAAGAAGCGCTTGTGCCAAAAAGGTCAGCATGTTGAAACTGAGTCACTTAAAAAAAATGAGTAGAGGGCATAAAGGACCAGTTAAAGAACAAAGCAAGTTTATGTATTAGATTGAATGAATAGTGAATAAAATCATAGGGGAGTTTTAGCTGGAGGCTCCAAAACAGAAGGATGGCAGTCACTATCTCCCATTTTTGTATCTGGAAATATGATGTACTCAACAGAGTACCAAGGTGGGGAAGCGCCTGCTGCTTAGTGCTTGACCACTCTTTGCCCACTGCCACCCACACTATAATAAGAAACAGATAGCAGTGCTCCCAAGAGCAGGTCTATAACCTCACTGATGCTTCTTAAGTGACCATAAAGAGGTTGACTGAGCATGAAATTTCATCATTAAAGTTTATGCCTTGAGTTGGGGGGAGGGGAGGAGAAACAAAAATCATGTCTAAATAAAAAAGAGGAGGAGGAACAAATGATAACAGCTCATATGAAAAGATGATGTGGTTCCTAGGAGAGAGCCAATTCTTAGCAGGGAACCAAAGATACTTTCAATTCTAAATCCAATGTGTGCTGCTGATTCTTACCCTTCGTGTTACTCAGAAGAGAGAAGGAGGGAGAGTGCAAAGTTCTGCTATTGATACCTGAGCATGACCTAGCAGCTAGTGTTTTGCTGAATTGTGATGAAGAAGTGTTTGCAACTTTTCAAAACTTACAAGGAAAGGGGCTCTGTTGGAGGAACTGAAAGAAAAAAGTATCTGTTGAAAGGATAGTTTATATTTGTATTTTAGTGCAATTGTGTGGAATTGGTTTGGAAATTTACACACAGTCACTCAGGTGACAAAAAGAAATGTCTTAATTTTCTGGAATTGTTTTATTTCTCACAGTCTTCTACTTGCTCAGTAGACTGAAGATAGGTTGGAATGAAGAGGCATTGGTTAACCTTAACAATGTGTTTGTCTCCTTCAGTCTATATAGTGTATTTTCCATATTTAGATGTCCTTTAAATAACTGCTACTTTTCACACTTATCCCATCTTCTCCTGATGCTGCTTAAGATGGTGTCTGGCTCCAAGATAAGAGGCTAGATGAACTCACAGAACTGAAGTAGATGAAAATCTTGGAATGAGGCCTGAAAGTCAGTAATGGGGTTCATTTCATCAGTGGGTGCCTCCATCTGTTCTGGGCTTCAGGCTGATGACCACAGAAGTATTATGGTTCTGTGACGCCTTTGGGGGTGATGTGCTGACAGTGACTGGTGGACTCTCATTCTAGCCAGCTTCCTCTTTATTTCAGCCTTGGACCTCTGATATTTTATCCACCCTCTCCACACCCCCATGCCAATTTAACAGAACCCATAGAAACATCTGGATCCCTTGCATACCACATGGAAAAGGGGGGCACCAAGAACTCAGTCTCAGAATTATCTCTTTAGATCCTATCCTTCACCAGAGCTAAACTGCCCACACTGACCTGGATCAGGGCATCCCAGGACAGCCCTCTCTTTCCAGGCAAATAAGTGAGGGAAAGGGGTCAAAGCTTTACTGAGTCTAGTCTTCTCTGCAACCTTTCCGACACAGGAAAGTCAGAAGCCACTTCCACAGCCTGCCAACTTGCCCAACCTCCACAGTCTAACGGCTCAAAGGGGCCATCTCTCCATTTTCTTTTTTTTCTCTGGAAGAAACTTCCCCCAATTTTATCTTCTAATTGGCTAGGGCCACTAGACCTCATGGCTTAGCTGTAATGGTAGATGGGAGCAGGAAGAGAAATATGCTTACCAATGAGAGAGCACATAGTGAAAGATATTTACAAATGACTGCATTCATACAAATCATTATATTTATACTCTATCATAGACTGTAATGATATAAAATTCAAGGCTTCCTTGCCACTATTGAAATGCTTAGGTAGAATGGCCTATTTAGCAAAACATGTATTCATTTTGTAAGGAAAAGTTTTGAAATATCAAGGTGGTAAAATTCAGATGGCTTTATGTAAGGCAAAATATTATTTAGCAAAATAGAAGTTATAAGAATCAAATACTAAAAAGAGGTGTTTTTTTTTTGTTTTTTTGTTTTTTTGTTTTTTAAAGTGATGGCAGTAAATATTTAGTGTATCAATAGGATTTTCATATATCATCCCAGAGGGGGCATTTTCAGCAGCACGTCACTCCTGCTGCCTTTCAGGTTTCTCCACACAAATGCAGAGAAATATCGCTCTAAATAACCACCCTCTGCGACTTTAAAGCTTTACTTTTTTTAGGGTGACCTAATTTTATTCAGCTCAGGAGAGGCTGCAGGATTTACCTAAGTTCTGTTTTGGGGAATCATTAAGAAGAAGTAGATAGCTCTTTTGACTGTTTAAACATTTTCCTGAAATAATTGACTAACATAATACCAAGAAGTTGATCTTAATGATTCAACTACTAGATATCCCTTAAATTTGATAAAGATTTTATAAGAATAGAAAAAAAAAAAAAAACTTGTTTTCTGCTGAGACTCATATCAAAGATGCACTGCTGATCTTCAATTTCTATTTCAATGGTATTTTAGCAGGTTGTTTGATTCCATGATTCCTTCTCTGCATTCTGCTCTTTAAAAATTAAACTAAAATTAACATACACAAATTAATTAAGTGAACAGTTCTTCGTTACCCTAAATGTCTAATCATTGTGTGTTATATTTTCATGAATGAGTCACCTGTACATATTCACTATTTAGATGTGGTCTCTCAATTACTATGTTTTCGCTAACTTGTACATTTGACAGGATATATTATTAAGAATTTACGATAATAGGGATAGCTATGATTCTTTTGTGTATTCACTATGTGATGTTCAGCAAAAAGAGAGAAAAAAGGATGATGTTTCAGGAGCTCATTTTTAACCATAATCTGAGTAAATGTGTCCTTAAAATACTTTCCCTTCAAACTTTCTCTCTTTTCATTTTGGCAATCCTCCCCTAAGACTCTACATGCCAGTATCATTAAAACAGTGTTTTTGTATATACTGTTTCAAACCTAAAGTAAAAAACAAATAAACATATCCAACGAAGTACACACTGTGTTTCCATACCAGCATACTAGTCAGGAGAGAATCAGAAATGCTTACTCCCTGCCTTAGGTTTTTAATTGCAAAAATCCCTTAAAGGGCTTATATTGTTTATCCATGATTCTGTAAACTACTGTATTCATTTTACATTCTGCTACTCTCCTCCTTGTGCATTTGAAAATTGGGACAAAGAGCCAGTCAAGGAAAGAAAATCTTTACAAAGTACTCTTCTAATACAGCTGCCTCCTACTCTTCTTCAACCTAATATTTATTAGCTTCTTGGTTTTGTAATGAATTGATAAACAGTTTATAGCAATTAAAAATTATCACAAGAGTCATCATCTGCCAAAGCAAATTCTACGGGCTTTGTAGGTGAAATGTGGTAATAAATGGAAGACAGATGAAAGGAGTGAAACAATGATACCTCTATGATCCAAAAGTAAAAAGAAAAAAAAAAGTGGTATTTAATTCCTTCAATGTCTTGAGAATCCATCACTCAAACAGACCTTTAGCAGAAATCTAATTCTCCAGTTGCTGGACAAAGTTAATTAATTTGCAAATATATTTCATCTTCCAAGTGACAGCCTTGTCTACTCTAGGCAATGAGGAAAGAGGCTGAAACTGGAGCATGAAACGCTGGCGGGCTCACATGGCATGACTAACCCTGGAGAATCGAGGTGACACCAGCTCATTACGTCTTCTCTAAATGATCTTCTCGTGAAAGGGAAATATTTTGATTAAGGTAGTGAGGGGGGCACTTGGCAATGCTCTCCATGTGCTTCTTCTAAGTGCTCTACTCTACACTTGTTTCTCCAAAGGAAGGGTGCCTGCAGGGAAAGGGGCCCTCCTGGCTTTTGTAGTCAGTCCCAAGATGGAGTGGAGAGATGTTTGCTTTTGTTTACTGATTGCTGCAGGCGCTGTTTTTCTTGCCTTCATCTCCAGTGCTTTCATTGGATCCACTCAAACTGAGAGTCTCAAATTTCTTTTTTTTGTTTGTTTATGAATTCTTTTTTTATTTTTTTTATTTTACTTTAAGTTCTGGCATACATGTGCTGAATGTGCAGGTTTGTTACACAGGTGTACATGTGCCATGGTGGTTTGCTGCACCTATCAACCTATCGTCTAGGTTTTAAGCCCCGCGTATATTAGGGGTTTGTCCTAATGCTCTCCCTTCCATTTTCCCCCACCTGCAAACAGGCCCCGATGTGTGATGTTCCTTCCTTGTGTCCATATGTTCTCATTGTTCAACTCCCACTTATGAGTGAGAATATGCAGTGTTTGGTTTTCTGTTCCTGTGTTGGCTTGCTGAGGATGATTGTCTTCCAGCTTCATCCATGTTCCTGCAAAGGACATGCGCTCATTCTTTTTATGGCTGCATAGTATTTCACAGTGTATATGTGCCATGTTTTCTTTAGGCAGTCTATCATTGATGGGCATTTGGGTTGCTTCTAAGTCTTTGCTATTATAAATAGTGCTGCAATAAACATACGTGTGCATGTGTCTTTATAAATCACATTTCTTCTGTTAGTGACACACACTGCCAGGATTCTCGCACAAGATTCAGTAGAGACTATAGAGTTCTAGATTGGGCCATTTATTTTCTGTGTACAGATTTCCAACTACAAGGATCATTTCCCTATATTCAGATCACTTCACAGGCTTATCTACTTCCGTAGTATTGCAGAATAATGACAAAGACAAAACAGGAGTGATGATGAGAGAGGGAAGAAAAGTGCATTCAAGGTGGAGCTCTGGCTTAGGTTCTGCCTTGTTCTGAATCTACAGTTCTGTCTTTCTCTGTGAGGCTGGATTCCTTGGCCCCATCTGCTAGCTCTGCAATATCCCAGTTTGTTGAACACAATGAAATAGAGAATAGTCATCAGCATAGTGAACAGGAGGGAAGAGGTTGAGGACAACGTTAGAGATTTATAAAGCGAAAAGATCATGCAGGACTTTGTTGACCACATGATGTAGTTTGGCTTGTGTTCTTTGTGCAACAGGGAAGCTGCTGAATGTATTTAAATGGGGGAATTAATTGACTTGAACTGTGTTTTAAGAATAATATTCTAGCTATTATGCAGAGGATGGATGGGTGAGGAGAAAGTAAAAGTAAGGTTGCTGTTGTAAGAGTCTTAGTCAATGAAGATGGTGATTTGGAAAGGTGGACTGAAGATTTTTACTGAAGACAGAACAAACATGTTTGGCAAAGGGTCGAATATGAAAGATGAGGAAAAATGGGGAAATCAGTATGTTTTATAGGTTCTTGGTTTTGACCTACTGAGTGGACAGAACATAAACACCAGAGAACTCAGTTATTTTGGAACTTGAGCCTTGATATGATCTTATTAGTTCCTATCCAAAGAGTGGAGGACACTGCCTCTAAATCTCAGTTTGGTGGCCAGATCCTAGAAGCCAACTTTTCTGGTACTTTCTACTTTATTCTCCTGAAATCTTTTTGCCCTTTTCAGCAATTACTCATTTGCTGAACCTTTCCCTGCTAAGTCTTGAAATAGAAAAGATAAATACAGTGATGACAAAATCTATGGAAAATTTTCACAAAAATTTCTTCTCCCTTTGAGTTCAGTATCCCCAGAAATGCCAACTGTGAAAATTACCCCTTCCCTTTGGGTGTCCTCTTGCACCACAAAGGTTATATAAATTTTCATTATTTGTCCAAAGCACTCAGCCCATTATGTCTCCAGAATGTACAAAAACAATGACAAAAGGCAACCTTGTAGAAATAATTATACAATAATGAGGAACTAGGGGAGTTCATGCCAAAAAAAAAGAAAAAAAAAAAAACAGAAAATTTTACTAAACAGAGAGAGGAAAGAATTCAAATGAAAGAGAATCGTGTGTTCCTTTCCAAAGATCGGAGATATTCTGTCTTGTTATGAGCATCCATTTGGAAATTTCAAGATACATATCTCATTTTCTATCTTGCAAAGTAGAAAAGCAAAAGTACTGTTTCTCTTCATTTAGTAATCGGAGATTTATTTCTGAGCTAGTTTTACAATATACCAATCAAATGAATTGTAGCTAAATATTCGTTTTATTCAGGGGTTAAAGGTCCAGTGAACTAATGAAGAAGAGGACCATTTGCTTCATTCAAGAGTGTATAATTCCTATACCAAAAAAAAAAAAAGATAAAAAGGCTGACAAGAAAAGAAAAAAACAAAAATACTGATTCATAAATGGTGTTAAGGAAATCTGTAAGCCAGTTTTAAAAAAAGATCAATCACCTCCTGCAATCTAAAAATGGGGGTATAAAGCAATTTTTATAATTCCAGATAGCACTAAAGAGCTTGAAATTGCTTCATTCTTTTAAAAGAAAACATTATTCTAGCTAAACTTTCCACCCAGTTGTCATGACAACCTTGATATTTTCTACCATGTGGAGACAATTAGATATTAACCTGGGCATTTAGAGAAAGACACTCCTAGCTTTGACAAAGACTTGTTGATTTGCATGTGGCTGAGTAGGCCAAAAAATTGCTATTACAATTCTTCCCAGTGCTAATATTCTTTAAGCCTTGTAGGCCATTGTCTTAGAAAGGAGTAGCACTGATTCTTACAGAAAACCCAAACACAGTCAACAAAAAGGGAATATAAACTGAATTGTATTAACTAGTACTATACCAGCTGCAAAACTAGAGGATAAGAATTATATTTTTGGTTTCTCTGACATAAATCTTTAATATAATAACTGTCATCACCGTAAGTTCATATTAAAATGGAAGAGCAATTTCCCTGAGATGTAATTGGGGGAAAAAGTCAAAGGGAATTGTATATCTAGGTGTTCACAAACAGTCGTTATTAAATCTGTAGCTGTAACTCTTTCATCTACTTACATATCTTGTGAGAGGCAGCAAGGGAAGCAGTGAGTTGGAAACCACCTGAGAATGCAGGAATTAATCCTTCCTTTATTAAAGTTTTTTTCTAACTGGCACCCTTTCTTTTCTCATCAATTCAGATAATAAAATTCTTTTTGGGTTTTTTCATTATCTTCCTTCCTATTGAAGTTTTTCCTACTTACTTAATAATGCTCAGGGTGGAAGAGGGGTGGAGGCATGTTTAAGAAGGCGGAACTGTTTTAGGTTAAACAGAACTCATGAAATGTATCTGAGTCATTGTTATCGCCAAGCATTTCTTTAACTCCACAAGCATGTTTTTCTCTGGTTAATGGAGACGTTTACATAGACTAGAGCTATCCCAAAAGTATGTGCCATACAGATGAGAAGCAAGGTAAAATGCATTAAAAATGTGACTATAAAAGAGCAACGTTTTTTGTTAGGAAAAAAATTGGGTTTTTCTCTTCAATGTACTAAGCAAAGGAAATGATACATTTTCTAATTATGTTGTCATTGTTCAAAATATTTAGGGAGCTTTTTTCTTGAAAATTGCTTCTAGAGTCTCTTGCATGTTATTTTGATTGTCCTAAGTGAAGCAAATCTGTATTCTTTAAGAGTAAGCCAAGTCTATTAAAAAGATAGATATTCAAGTTCAGCAAAACCATTTTTACTTTAGTATTTTTAAACTCTTGAAAGGAGCCACTAAGGTTGTATATAAGTGCGTCATGGTAGGGGGACAGCTGGCTATATTCATATGCTAAAGCTGCTGTAAAAACCGTAGACTGGCCGGGCACAGTGGCTCACACCTGTAATCCCAGCACTTTGGGAGGGAAATTAAGTCTGAAATTAAGGTGTCAGTAGAGCCTTCTGAGGGCTGTGAAGGAAGGGTGTGTTCCAGGCATCTCTCCTTGGCTCATAGATGGCCATACGGCCATCTTTTCCCTATGCGTTCACATTGTCTTCCCTCCCTCCACACATGTCAGTGTTCAAATTCTTCTAACTTATAAGAACACTAGTCATATTGCATTAGGTTTCACCCCAAGGACTTCATTTTAACTTAATTACTGCATTGAGGACCCTCCCAATACAGTCACATGCTGAAGTACTGGGTTTGAAACTTCAACATGTGAATTACAAAGGCAAGGGAGGGAATTCAGGCTATACAGTGGGTGTAACTTCTCAATAGAATGTGAAGGCAATTCCCACAGGAAAGCTGTGAAGGAAAACTCCTCCTCAGAGGTTGCATCAGTTGTCTTTTGCTGCATAACAAACCATCCTAGAATTAAGTTGCTTATTCTCATAGTTCTGAGATGATCAGATGGTTTTTTTGGGATTTTTTCTTTTGCTGAATTTACCCAGGCTCACTTATGCGGTATTATTAAGGGGAAAGTCCTCTGGACTAGAAGATACACGATTAGACTCATTCGCACATCTAGCAGTTGGTCCTGAAGGAAGGATGATCTGTTCTTTTCAACAGGAACTCTCATTCTCTAATAGGTTAGACTAGCTTCTTGCATGCTGTTCTCAGGGCAGTGTTGTAAGAGGGCAAGGAAGAATCTGTAAGGTCTCTTGAGGCTTAAACTATGGAACTCACGTGTTTTCACTTTGGCATATTCTTTCGTTCAAAGCAAAGCACAGGCCATCCCAAAGTCAAAAGATGAAGAAGAGATTCCACCTCTTGATGGGAGGAACTACAAATAAATTTGGCCATATCTAATCTGTCACAGATATATAAGCAAATTCTGGTAAGTTTGTCAAAACATTAGTCTTCCATTTTATGCCACAATGTTTAGGTACAATAACTTTTTGTGGAGAGGATAGGAAATAGTGGCACAAATAAACCCAAACATTTCTTTTTAACTCCCACTATTTTTTTTCTAATGTTTTATTTCTGCTTTATTAAATCATATTATTTTTGATGAAATACTACATACCTCTTTTGTAAACTTTGTTTGCATTAAACACACACTGGCCAGATGATGAAGGAGGTAATCTAAGGAGGTGCTGAAGAGTAGAAAACAGAAGCTTATAGATAGAATATGTTAGTTTCTTTCATGTCCCAAGAACAGAGAAGTATAGCTCAGGTGATAAAGCCATATTGGAAAGATACATCAACAAGTAAAGGAAAATTGAGCTCTCCATTGAGAGGCAGCCAGACTGCATAGAAAACTCGCACATCACAGTAGGCATCTGTTGCATGGCATGGCAACTTTGTTCGTTCTCCAAGGCTGTTGTAACAAATTACCACAAATTTGGCAGCTTAAAACACAGTTTATTCTCTCACAGTTCTGGAGGCCAGAAGTCCACAGTGCTGCAAAGCTGTACTGCCTCCATGGGGTCTAGGGCAGAATCTCTCCTTACCAGCTCCAGCTTCTGCTGGTGACCCTAGCAGTCCTGGGCTTGTGTTCACATCCCTCCAACCTCTGCCTCCATCTTCACTTTACCTTCTCCTCTGTTTTACATGTTGTTTCCCTCTGCCTCTCTCTTATAAAGACACTTGTGATGGCATTAGGGCCCATCAAGATAATCCAGGGTAATCTCATCTCAGAAATCTTAATCACATCTTCAAAGGCCCTTTCTTTCAAATAGAATTGTTTACAGATTCCGGGATTAGAACTTGGTATCTTTGGGTGTCCGTTATGCAACTTAATACAGCAACCTTCAATATCAGGCTTTCTTCAGCCTCCAGAGCTGAGCTGTTGCAGAGGACAAATAAAACATGAGAAGGCAAGGATCATGTGGCTATCCAGCTGTGCCTGCCTGCCTTGTTCTCCCTCATTACCAGCCCCAGCGCATGGCACTGCACTCACCTGTGTTCTGGAGAAGTGTGTGCAGTTCACTATCATTCAGGATTCAGAGGCTCTTCTCAGTTGTAGTCGGTATAAGATGAGAGGATATGATTCTAATATTTTTCTGTGAATAAATCCTCTTGTGTTAAAACACCTGCATTAATTCTCCTGAATCCTAGTTAGGAGAGGCAGCTAAGCTTAGCAGAGAGAAGAGCTCAACCTTTAGTTGAGTTATGGCAGAGGACACAGAAATGCTCACTGATGCCTTCCTAGATGAAAGCCAGGCCAGAGAACTCCAACTGAGCTTCTGTATCCCAAAGACATTACAGAGGGGCAGAAGTGACTCCATGCATTTTGAGGAGCAATTGATTCCATTTTTAATCTATCTTTGGACAAGTAGTAGCCCTTGTAAGAGGTGCATAGATATAACATTTTACATGTAATTTTAGAAGGGGTAATAATTTCAAGTGCAACACAAGATAGAATATATGCCTCAGAAAGACAGTTATTTTAGAATTTTTGCATTTCAAGTGCCCAGAATAGAACCAGGGATAACTGGAGCCTTGTTAAGACTTTGCTTTAAGAGGCCCCACCAAGCACATGAGATTTAATGATAGTGTTTCCATGGAGCACAATTGCCTGACATGCAGTTAATGAATTTAGGTTTTTGGCTACAAGTTACCATCATGTAAGCATAGTTACTAAGGCATGAGGCCATTCTAGTACTTTTGTTAAAACAAATTAGTTAACTCTATGTAATAGTGTCACTGCATATAACTCAGAGGATGCTTCACAACACAATCTCTACAGCCTTTGGAATTTCCATATGCCTAAGAATCATCTGGTTTGTTGGTTAAAACTAACTACTTCCTGCTGGGCACAGTGGCTAACCTCTGTAATTCCAGCACTTTGGGGGCTCGGGTGGGAGTATTGCTTGAGGCCAGGAGTTTGAGACCAGTCTGGGCAACATAGCGAGCCTCTGTCTCTAAAAAAACAAGAAACAAAAAACAAAAATCTTAGCTGGACATGGTGACATGCTCCTGTAATCCTAGCTACTCCAGAGACTGAAGTTGGAGGATTGCTCGCACCCAGCAGTTCAAGGCTGCAGTCAGCTATGATTGCACCACTGCACTCCAGCCTGGGAGGCAGAGTGAGACTTTTTCTCTCGTGTGTGTGTGTGTGTTATGTGGCATACGTACATGTGTGTGTGTGTGTGTATACATATATGTGTATATATATATTAGTTTGGTGCCAAAGTAATTACAGGTTTTGCCATTGAAGGACATGGCAGAAACCATAATTACATTGGCATCAACCATGTAGTGTATGTATACAGTGAGCCGATTGCTCCATAAATTCTGATTCAACAGAAATGTGGTACCCAGATGCTTCAGATACAGCTGGTTGAGAACTGCATGTTGAGAAACACTGCCCTCAGCAGCATTCCAGAACTTCCAGTTTATGATATTCCTTGTTACAGCAGAGCCAACACACAAGTCTTACTCAATAGGTAGCAGGGGTGAGATGTGGAAAGACAGCTATGCTGAAAACAGTGTTTTATAATTTGTTACCATAATGTTTTGAAGGCATGAGTAATCAAAGTTGTAGGCACTCCTTCTGATGATAATAATGGTATTAATAAGTAGTATTAATAATGGTATTAAAGTACCCAGAATTGAGCCTTCATTACAGGAGTAAATGTCTTTTTTAAAAAAACAGTAAAAAGAAATAGTGCTCTATCCTCCTTGATGTTTGGTTCACTCCTAGACATCTGTCATTTCTGAATCCATGTCATATTTCTCAGCTCCACTTTGCAATCTTGTATCAAAGAGAGAGCATGCTGGCAGTTTCTGAAAATGTTTGAGACACACATACACAGGAAAAGGCCCAGAGAGAAAGTTGAACTCTCTTGTTGGTGGAAATGAGCTACCTGTGTAATCACCAGGTTTCCATCCATACATCTAGAGAGTGTTTTTCTGTTATGATACTTTAACGAAGCTCTGTGTGAAAACTCACTCACATGATCTACTTTTATCCATGTTAACTGTATTCTAGCACATAAAAATTAAAAAAGTATTGGGGGAAAGTTTTAAGCTTATGTTTAATGACTTTTTGCTTCATGGGGATTTCAGAGCAAGGTCATGCTTTAGAAGTTTAGAGTAATAGGTTATTTGATAGAATCATAATGATCAGATTATCCCCAGGAAAACTAGGACAGAATGGACTATGCTTGGTAAGCTCTGCATCTAGGAGAAAGCATCAGGGTCTTCAGGAGAAGTGGCTGTCCTGGCTCTTTCTTCTTTACCCTTAGGGACATTGATTATCAACCTGTAGATTTTTCCTGACATGATTCTTTCTGGGTTTGTCCTTGGCAAGACATCCAGGGACCTGAGCAACATGCTAATTTAAGATGTAGCACTAAGATCTTTGAGGCATGCTTATACACTACAGGTCTTCAGACAGCTCATAATTCAGAAGACACATAATTTGAAAGCATATTTAAGTTATTTTTTTTTTTAATTTAGCACTAACTGCTATGGCCTTTTTACTTTTAAATTTCCTCTCCCCAGTTGTGGTTTTAATTCAATTTTGTAGAGTTCACCTTCAATAAATCATTAAATATGCTGATAAGGCCCTAGATAATTTTAATAACATGGTTAATACATTTGATCTCTTAAGTATATATCAAACTTTAGTCCCTGAAAACAGAGAGAAAAGAACTTAACTAAACAATTATAGAATATGTACAAAAATGGAGCATCTATTACCTTCCAAAGTAAACCTCAATAAATGTGAACAAAAGAAAAATTACTCATAAGTGGGAGTTGAACAATGAGAACACATGGACCCAGGGAAGGGAACATCACATACCAGGGCCTATCAGCGGGTGAAGGGGCTAAGGGAAGGATAGCATTAGGAACAATACCTAATGTAGATAATGGATTGATGGGTGTGCAAACCACCATGGCACATGTATACCTATGTAACAAACCTGCATGTTCTGCACACGTATCTCAGAACTTAAAATATAATTAAAAAAAAAATACATATTGACTTGTATACTGAGACCTTGGTAAATTCACTTTTGACTTCTGGTAGCTTCTGTGTAATGTTTCCTATGATTCATGTTTATGTGAATAAAGTCACTAAAAATACAGGATTTTTTTGACAAACTATAATTATGCTATGAACCATTGACAAAAAGAAAAAGTAATGAGGCCAGGTGCAGTGGCTCACACCTGTAATCCCAGCACTTTGGGAAGCCGGAGGGGGCCAGGGATGGATATCTCTTGAGGTCAGGAGTTGGAGACCAGCCTGGCCAACATGGTGAAACCCTGTCTCCATTAAAAATACAAAACAAGGCCAGAGCGGTGGCTCACGCCTGTAATCCCAGCACTTTGGGAGGCTGAGACGGGAGGATCACGAGGTCAGGAGATCGAGACCATCCTGGCTAACACAGTGAAACCTTGTCGCTACTGAAAACACAAAAAAATAGCCGGACGTGGTGGCGGACTCCTGTAGTCCCAGCTACTAGGGTGGCTGAGGCAGGAGAACGGTGTGAACCCGGGAGGCGGAGCTTGCAGTGAGCAGCGATCGCACCACTGCACTCCAGCCTGAGGGACAGAGCAAGACTCCGTCTCAAAAAACAAACAAACAAACACAAAAACATTAGCCAGGAGTGGTGACACCTGCTACTGGCTCCATCTACTTGGGCGGCTGAGGCAGCACAATTGGTTAAACCAAGGAGGCAGAGATTGCAGTGAGCTGAGATTGTGCTGTTGTATTCCAGCTTAGGTGACAGTGAAACTCTGTCTCTCAAAAAAGAAAAAAAAAAAAAAAAGAAAAAAAAAGAAAAAAAAAAGTAATGTGCCTAATAACATAAAACTTGAACAAAATAAGTTGAATCTGTATTTTTAACAATACTTACGTCTAAAACAAAAGTACAAAATACCTAGAAAATAGTGATTGTATTAACACTTTTGTGATGTACATTAAAAATGTTTTTGCGGGAAAATACACAGCCTGAAATGGCTACATGACTAAACAATATACTTGAGAAGTATTCAACTGAAAAGACAGAAAAACAAAAACAAATGTATCCCAAAAATTGCAATTTTGAAATTTTAATTAAAAAAGAATGATACATTCAAGTGCTGATTCTAAAAAAAAAAAAAAAAGAGGAAGAAAAGGAATCAGCATAGTAAAGAAAGGAGAAGGCAAAATGACCAAAATTACAAATAAGAACAGATCAAATCACCCCTGAGAGTAAAAGAAATTTTAAATATAATAAATGAGTACTCTTAATCTTTTTCCAAAATACTTTGAAAACATGAGTGAAATCAATATTTTTAGGGAAATTTAAAATTATCTAAATTATCTAAATTGAAATAATTACATAGGTAATATGTAATCAGGAGAGACACAGACAAAATTATCAAATAGTCAACTATCAAGATAGAGGCAGGACCAGAAATGCTCTTAGGTGCTTTCTTGGAAATATTCACAGAAAACACCTCTAATACAATAAATAAGAAAAAAAAAACATTTTGAGTTAAAAAAAAATAGAAAACAATTATGCAAGAAAGAAATAAAAGACATTTTGTCATGTGAATATTGATACAACATTCCTAAAGCAAATATCACTGAAATGAATTCAGGTACAAATGAGTATAATGTTACACTATGACCAAGTGAGGCCTCTTTCAGAAATGCAAGGATGCCTCAATAATAAAAAATCTATTAAAATACTTCAGCTCACAAATAAGCTAACAAGGAAAAACATATTCATCTTGACTGAAGTTCACAGCACTTGGAAAATAAATTTAACCTTCATTTCAAACTTAAATGCAATTTGAAACACCTTTGCCTAAGTTGAAGAGTGCAAGCTTACCTGACGTGAATACATTTTGTAAACTCAAAACCAGGGCTATGGTGAAACAATAAAGTCATTCCATTACTGTTCTGAAAAGGAAACAGTACCCTTATTACCTTTGTTAAACATTATTTTGGATGTTGTAGATAATGAAGTTTTATAAAAAATTAACCATATAACAATTGATTCAAGTTTATTACTATAAGAAAATGAAATAATAAAAATAATTGAAAAAGGAGAAATACTCTTATATTTGTACATTATATGTGTCTAGTCACACATATAAGTCAACTAAAAACTAGTAGAAATAATCTCACAAGATGTTTGATTATGGTATTAAGATACACAAGAATTGGAAACAAATGGAAAGTTAGTGGAAGAAAAATTCAGTTCACTAAAACAGAAAGATAGGATATCTTAGAGCAAGTTTCATAAGCAATGTGTAGATCCAATAAAAAGAAAATGTTACAACTCTACTGAGGAACAAAAATGTCTTGGATGAATGAAAACGCATACCCTATTTGAGAATAGGAAGATTCAATTTTATAAAAATAACAATATGCCCCCAAAATGTATAATTGCAATCTCAAAATATCAATAAGACTTTGGGAAAACTTTAAAAAATAATACGAACTAAAGTATTTCTAGAAATAGTGACATTAAAATACCCAGAAAATTTCCAAAATAATTTGGGTGGGTGGGGAATCTTTCAGATAGTAAGAAATATTTTTAAACCCAAGTATTAAATATATAGTTTGATATTGACATACCAAAAGGCAGGCAGAGTAATGGGAGAGAATAGAAAGGTTATAAATAGACTAATCATTATATGAGAATTTATCTCTCAAAGGGGAGGAGTAAACTGGCTTCAGTAAATGTTGTTGTAGTAAGCAATTGGAAAAAGTATATTGGACTTATACCTCACTCCTTATGTCATAATAATTCCAGACAAGTCAAAGGTTTTAATGTTAAATGAATCCTTAAATAGCAAGAAGAATTTAAAAACTGTTTTTTCTTTTTTCAAATTTTGAGCTGATGAAGTACTATGTAAGGAGAGAAAGAATATAAAAATCATAATAAATGAAACAATAATGTTTGGGATATAAAAATGTTAAACATCTGTATAGCCAAAAATGTCAAAGAAAATGATAAACTAGGAAATGGTAGTTAGAGAAAATAAGGCTAATTTCTATACTACACAGGGGACTCTTACAACTTAAAAAAATTTAAAAGGACAGCAAATAGGTAAAAGGCATGAACAGAGATCAGACAGGCAAAGAAGTGTAAATGCCACCCTAACATAATCAAAGAAATGCAGATTAAAACAACAATTAGATACTACTATGATTCTCAAGAATAAGACATCATGGCCTTTAGAATTGATGAGGGAATAAGGAAGTGCATACTAACAGATTTCTGTGATGGGAATATAAATTGGTGATAATTTTGAACACAAAAATGGCAATATGTAGCAAATTATTATCTACATAATTTTTGAGCCATCCATTCCTTCTAAAATTTTTCTCCCATAGATTCCTTGTACATATGCACAAGTATATGTAGCAAGTTGCCTTTTTTGCTGTTGTTGTTTTTGAGACAGGGTCTAACTCTGTCACCAAAGCTGGTGTGCAATGTCTGGATCTAGGCTCACTGCAACTTCTGCCTCCCTAGCTTAAGTGATCCTCCCACCTCAGCCTCCTGAGTAGATGGGACTACAGGTGGGCACCCACACCTGTAGTTAATTTTTTGATATTTTTACTAGAGATGGGGTTTCACTGCAAAACTTTTTAATAGCAAGAATACTGAAACAACGTAGACGTGTATAAATAGGTACTAGTTAAATTTGTTACATTTTTGCACTTAAGTGAAGAATTTCTATATATGCAAGTATTAAAAGTTTTTCAAAATACATTAAGATGTAAATTACATAACATGATTTTATTTGTATAAAATATAAGAAAATACACATGTGCACACGCGTGCGCACACACACACACAACTTGATAGTGGGGGTTTCGTTTTGGAAATGGAAAGGGGGGTCAGAGTGTGAAGGAGGAAGATCTTTCTCTTTCTTCTTTTATAACTTCTGGCTTCCTGTTTGAGCAACATGTATTAATTTAGTAGTAGCTATAACATTATTAGCATTTTACTGATTAAAGGAGAGACATGAGCCAGCAGCAAGAATGACACATCTTATCCTTCTTCCACTTCATAATGGCATCAGGAAAACGAGCAGAAAAAGCAGTAGTTTCAGTTACTATTAGTCCATAATACCCTGAAGACCTAGTCTCAACCACTGGATGACTGACTGTAGAGCAAATGAAGAAGTATATTCCCTATTTTATCACAGAGACAAGCAGGGAAAGAAAGCTGATTTGGGGTTTTAAAGCATAATATATTGAAAACAACAGAAATATTAAAATCAAGGAATCTAAGCCAAATACTGGTTTTTATAGTCACTGTGTGACCTTGAACAGTCACTTAACCCCTTTGAGCTTCAGTTTTCTTGTCTATAAAATGAGGATAATAATCTTTAACAAATCTAGGCCGGGCGCGGTGGTTCAAGCCTGTAATCCCAGCCCTTTGGGAGGCTGAAGCAAGCAGATCACGAGGTCAGGAGATTGAGACCATCCTGGCTAACACGGTGAAACCCCGTCCCTACTAAACAAAATACAAAAAAAATAGCCGGGCGAGGTGGCGGGCGCCTGTAGTCCCAGCTACTCGGGAGGCTGAGGCAGGAGAATGGCGTGAACCCGGGAGGCGGAGCTTGCAGTGAGCTGAGATCCGGCCACTGCACTCCAGCCTGGGCCACAGAGCGAGACTCCCTCTCAAAAAAAAAAAAAAAAAAAAAAAAAAAAAAACTTTAACAAATCTAACAGCTATAAAAAGAGACTATGTATAAACACTATGATGCAAAATAAATAGAACTTTTATTTGTTTTGTTTTGAAGGAGGTACATCACACTTTACTTTCAGAGCCCTCTTCACCTATGTCAAAACACATAGTGTTAATCAGCATGCCATCTAAGTCAGAATGACTGAAAAATGATGCCTTCTCTTGAATTTGTACTACTCTAAATCTGAAGTAGATGTGTGTATACTGAACTCAAAAAGGAGACATCTGAATAGTCAGATTCTCAGTTCACTCGTTTCTTGTGCCAAAAGTTAACCATACATGTCTCTTCCTTGACGTATTTTTTCTGACATCTGCCTTTTTCTATTTTTTACTCTTTCACTCAGCTACAGTATTTTCCTTAACTGTTTATTAGAATTATTGCACATGAGTTGAAGGTGTGATCCATTCAGCCATACCCTGAGCAATGATGTATCAAATTCATTAAAACCAACTTAGAAAATGAGAGATGTACATACAAATTAACCCTGGAAAATCACTGGTTAATTATTGCTAGCTATAATGCTTTTGCTTAAAGTGGAAATGGGATTAGCCTTTATGTCATTGATTATTTAACTGCTGTACTGCCAGAAAATATCCAATTTACTTTGCCTGTAACAATGGAAACTTTTCTATTTCAAAGAAAACTCTTTTATAATCTGGCAGCATTATTTCTGCCAAGTCCTATCTTTCAACATTTCCCATAATGATCTTTCCTCTATAGCTAGTCACGTAATACATCCAGTTAATTTGGCTTGTTAAATTTCCTCCCAGGGTCTTTGTTCAGTACAGGTTTTCCACCTGTTGTTTATGGTCGCTGTCCCGCAATATTTTCCCACCAGAACCCAGTTCTGATTTCTTCCTCTATGCTGTACAGGACCCAATGATTGTGTCACTCATTGTGACTCCTGTTTACTTTCAATTTAATGACATTTCATGTCATGTAATTACGCTAGGCCAGGCATGGGAGCTCACACCTGTAATCCCAACACTTTGAGAGGCCAAGGAAAGAGGAACTCAGGAATTCGAGGTGTCAGTGAGCTATGATTGCGCTACTGCACTCCAGCCTGGGTGACAAAGTGAGATTCAATCTCTAAATAAATAAATAAATAAATAAATACATACATTTAAAAATTAAATTACTCTGACCATGAGCAACTTAATCTCTCAGGACTTCACCTTCCTCATCTATGAAATCAAGCAGGTGATGAAATTTAATCATGTATTCAACAAATCTTTCAGTAATGACAGGTTTATGCAAGGTAGTTTTCTGTGTGCTGTGGACTTAGCAATTTAAAAAAAAAAAAACAGAATTGAGATTCTCTTGAAGTTACATTCCTGTGTGAAGAGACGTGATATTAGCATAGTAAAGATGTATATTATATATTGAGATACACGGTGATAAATGCTATGGAGAAAACAGGTGAGGAACAGAAGAATTGAAGCACCAGGGACAGGGTAGCAGTTGAGTTACAACTTTAAATGAAGAGAAACTTCTTACTCATAATGTTCTGAGTTTATATGTTTTGTATATTTCCTTCAGGAAGATTATAAGTTCCAGGACAATAGGACATCCATCATGAGTGTCTGTTGTTTCACTCTATGAGGAATATGGCAGGATGAATAAAAGAATAAGGTTTCAGAATAAGGATCTGGAAGATAATTTCAGGTCTGCAGTTCACTTGCTCTGTAACCAAACAAGCTGCTTAATCTCTCTTAGCCCTTGTTTATTCCTCTATAAAATAATATCTACCTTGTAAAATGGTTGTGAGATTGAAATTATAGAGTTCACATTACTGTAAGTGCCTAACCCATTGAAAGCACTCAACAAATGGGAGTTATTATTACTTTTTCTATATAAAAGTTTTACACACAATACCTATTTATGGAATTAAAATGTACTGACTATGTTATCTACTAAAACAACATGTATTCTCACAAGCAAACTCTCTGGTACCTTTCACTGTCTCATCAGTAGTTTATTCCTTTATGTGATGAACAATAAAATCCTAGGTTTTTGAAAGGTAGCTACTGAACAATTGGCAAAATGTAAACAAGGTCTGTAAATCAGCTAATGTTATTATAGTAATGTTACTTTCCTGATATTGATAATTATACTGTGATTATGTAGAAGAATGTCCTTATTTTTACGAAATTCATGCCAAAGTATTTTTGGGTAAAAGGCATGTCAGAAACTTACTTTTAAATGGTTTGGAATATATACACACACACACACACACACACACACACATATACACATATATATACACACACACACATGTTTGTGTGCATGCACACCTATATATGTGTATTCATAACACAATACATATACATACACATATAAATACAAGTGTATACACACATGCACACGCATGCACACACACACGGGAATCTGAGTGGTGGTGGTATGAGAAAGTTTGCAACTCATTTATAACTCTGATATTGTGTCACAATAAAAAGTTACAATTAAAAACATATATTGTTGAATGAATTAGTGGTTAAGTGAGGGAGTGAGAAAGCATGAGTTAAGCATTATCAGAAAAAAGAATAAAATCACTTAGACATTTGGTATACTTAATCTTCTATATAACTCTTTCTTAGAATTCTTAAAGGACACTAAGACACTAAAAAAATTTGTAAGTTAAGAATATAGAAAAACATTGAGTTTTTAGTGTCTAATATCTAGGTATTGTTATAGTCTAAATGTGTCGTCCAAAATTCATGAGTTAGAAACTTAATCCCTGATGCAACAGCATTGGAAGATGTGGGCTTTTCGGAGTTCTTTTAGATCATGAGGGCCTTCTCTCATAAATGGATTAATGCCTTTAGAAAAAGGGCTTGTGAAAGTGAGTTTGTCCTCTTCTGCCATGTGAGGACCCAGAGTTTGTCTTCACTTTTGTCCTTCTGCTTTTTACCATGTGAAGACCAGCAAGGAGACTCACCAGACAGCAGATGCTGGGGCATTGATGTGGGACTTCCCAGCCTCCAGAACTGTGATAAATAAATTTCTGTTCTTTGTAAATTACCCAGTCATGGGTATTTTGTTACAGCTGCACAAATTAACTAAGACAGGAACCATATCTTTGAGATGGAAATCTTGTGCATATGATAAGTATTTTGGCAGATTTTAAAGAAAGCAATTTTGATTATAAATGTTGCAACCTCCAATTATAAACAAAACTGCATTCGCAATCAGATTATATAGAAAAAACAGAAATAATACTACAACCGATCAATGTCCCTATTTTATATGGTTTTAACAGGGTACAGGTGCATGCGTAAGCCCTGGGGATGTTTTCCTTTGTTTAGTTGTAAGTAGTTTAATATGGCTTGCTGGAAATTCAGAAATCCAACCATCAAACAAATCAGGGGGGCAATTATCAGATTTTCTTATGTTTCTTTTAAAAAAATAAAGACTTTCAACTTTCTAGCCTCTTACATTGGGCATTACCAAGTCATTAAAATTTTATACTCTTTTCTAATTAAATATAGAACTTGTCTATGCAGCAGATATTCTAAGAAACCACAGAGATGGAGTAATTAAATGAAAAACAAATATCTTGCCTTTTTATGTTTTCTTAAGATGCTCTGTGCAATTTGTGTACTCAGTCTACAATTCTGTCTATTTTCATATCTCAAGAGCGCTTGTTTTTCCCTTTTTCTGTGTTACTGTTTTAAAACAGTCAAACATCTATCCAATCAGATTATACACACACAGACATATATATTGTCTTTCCATGTAGAAAGACCCCTTTGGAAAGAAAGAAAATAAAAAAGCCTAAATAAAAGCCCCTTTAATCAGTTACAAGAGTGCTGTACCAATTACTTCCCTACAGGGTGACCTTTTCATCTTTTAATGGCATTTTGGAATAAAATCACCCTAACACGTTGGGAGTGTTATGTGTGTCACATTTCCAATTCTATTTTTTCTCTTGTTGGTGCTGAATAGGGCCTAATGTATTCATGACCTAATTAGAGTAATTTTTGAATAATAATGACCTCCTGGGGGAGACTTTTTTCTTGGAACTATTCAGACACATTAACTAGAACAAGTGTTTCTTAATTTTTAAGTGTTTCTCTGGTTATTGGAAGTATTTTTGCTTCATTTAAAATGGAAATTATATAACAGGAATCCCTAGAGGAAATGAGAAGCTCTGTTTCAGTTTTTGTGATGCTTTCTTCTCTTGAAACTGAAGTATTCCTATTATGTTGTTGTTAACATGTTCATCATTTCTTTCATTCTCATGGATGTGACTATCCCAGAAAGATGTATCACCATCTTTGGAAAAAAGCTTAAGCAATTTTGACAGCCCCTCTTGCAGCTGTATCTCTAGGTTTCCAAATTAGATGCACAAAGATTTTCATTCCAGCCATCTCCTTTTTTACTATCTTATTTTTTTCTATGATAAAAAAAATGATGAGACAAAAAAAGCAAATAGATACATTGAAACATTTTAGCATCTTATGGATTCTCCACAGCTTATAAAAGACTAAATAGTGGCCGGACGCGGTAGCTCGCGCCTATAATCCCACCACTTTGGGAGGCCGAGGCGGGAGGATCACGAGGTCAGGAGATCGAGACCATCCTGGCTAACACGGTGAAATGCCGTCTCTACTAAAAATACAAAAAATTAGCCGGGCGTGGTGGCGGGCGCCTGTAGTCCCAGCTACTCGGGAGGCTGAGGCACGAGAATGGCGTGAACCCGGGAGGTGGAGCTCTCAGTGAGCCGAGATCGCGCCACTGCTCTCCAGGTTGGGCGGCAGAGTGAGGCTCTGTCTCAAAAAAAAGGAAAAAGAAAAAAAAAAAAAAAAAGACAAAATAGTTTCATTTTGTTTCAGTTTAAATAAAACACTTCCATTGTGTTTGTGTGTCTATATATTTAACACCTACCTTTTCCCAAGAAACCAACATAATAGACAACACCACACCTCCTATCCTCATCACCACTAAAAGTCGCACTGTCCACTCAGGCATCTCATCATATGAGTTGATCTGCCCATCGGCTTATCTGACTCAACTTCTCATTCACTCATACATGGTTATGCTTTTTCTCCTGATCTCTTCCTCTGTCATCATTAAAATGTTGGGTGTTTCTGAACTCCCCTTCCACCTTCCCACTTTAATGAAAACCTGACGATCACTTGAGGATCCAGATACCATCATATCTATCCTAACTCGTGACTGCTTTTTTTCTCCCTACTCCATAGAACAGGTCCTTGAAGTTGAATTGAGGCACTTGCTCCTCATGGCTTCTTTTAGACAATTTTTCTTCCCTCCTGTTTTCAAAGTTTTTAGCTGCTCTGCAGTTCCTCATTAGACTATATCTACTACCACTCTTTATTTCAATCATATAGCAGCCAACCATTCTCCAGATTCTAGAAACTGCCTTACTCTTTTTTGTTCTACCTCTACTGCTGTATGAAATTTACACATAACAATAACGTAACCACTAAAATCTCTACTGCAATAATCCCTCACTTTCATATTTCAAACGAATTTTCTCTAATAGACACACTTCAACAATTCTTTGGCCCCATCAGAATCAAACCTTTTTCACTGAGCTACATTTTTCTTATGTCTTCACTTGCCTTCTGATAATAAAATGACATTGTTCTTCAGTATAGTCATTCCTTTGCATATATTCTCATCTTTCTGGTCCCTGGCTCCCGCTTTATTACTTGTAAAACAAAACCCAAAAGTTAATTAAATGCAAAATGTTGACATTTTTGCATATCTGTCCAAACAACTGCATGTAATTTGGGAAAAAGCACACTACTATACCAGCTAACCCTACTTTAATTTGGTGAACAAAAATTTCAAATGGGCTTTCAATACTACTCAACAATAGTATTAATACTATATTTTTCTAGTCACTATTCTCTCCCTCTTACTGAGGTGAATATTTCACACCTTTGCCTCATTGTCCAAATATGTCCTCATTTCAAATCTCTGTCATTTGTGTACAACTCACATACGCTTTTTTTGTTTAGCTCAAAAAAGAAAATGAGTTTTTGTTTAACCTAAAAAGAGTTTGAAATGATGGAGCCTGCAGGCTGTTTCTAAATGTAGCTTGGAAACATAAAGGCTCTAGACACAGCTCTGTCTTAAATAACAGTCTAAACTTGGGCAAGTCTTTAACTTCTTAGTATCTCTTTCTTCAACTCTAAAATAAGATATGTGAATGGAAAGTTTACTAGAGTCCCTATAGACATAAAGAGACAAAGAGACATTTAACCAGGCTCTTGAAAGTCTTATAAGTTCCTTGCCAATCTAGCCAATTGAATTCTGCATCCATATATATATATATATCTCGCACATTTGTTATGGCTGATGGCTTAAAGCATGGAGAGGATGGCAAGATAGAACCTGGAACCAAGAAAGTGAGTAGATTGAGAGGTGTAGGAAGGAAAAAGTAAGTCCTCTAAAAGTGCAGTAGAATGTCCTTGGGTGTCGCAATACACCTTTATTGTTCAGATCAAAAATCTAATGATATTATAGGCTATTACAAAGGCATTTCAATATTTGTGATATTATAATCAGATAGAATTATGAAAGTCATTAGAGAACAAACTATCCTTAATGTCATGTCTATTTCACAAAAGAAGAAAATACAACAACAAATAGTCATAAGAAAAAAAAAAAATCAAACCTTGAATGGTGAAACAGAGACAGGGACCACACTGTGTCAACATAGTTTGAAATTGGAGAATTGTGTAACCGTTAGAGGTACAAGTGACAGAATGCTGCAGGTTCAGGAATGGTTAAGGAGCAGTGCAGAGACTGTGCTAACCCAAAAAGCAGATTTTTGAAAATTAGCAAAAGTATCATCACTGGGCGAACCTTAAAGTATTTTCACTCCATAAATTCTAGAGTGCCTCCTCTGTATGGACAAAGGGGATCCTTTAGCATGGCAATTGCAACTTTCTTCCCTCCTGTGTCCCCAAGATGATATAATGATAAAAAGGTCTTTATCATTAATAAGCAGGGGCACATGGGGAATTTTAGCTCCCATTGGTCCTCCTTGGTCAGGTGTTCTTGTGCAGGGTACCATTCAGGGCCAGGTGGCATGAGTCTGATATTAATTGATTGGTTAACAGAAGAGAGGAAGATTCTAAGTAAATGTTAGCCTATTTAAGCAAATATCTCAAAAGACAAATAATTGGTTTTCCGATGCTTAGTGTGTCTGTCATAGATAGAATTATGTCTACCTAGAATGATTTCATTTTGAATGGCCTTTCTTACGTGGTTAAAAGTAGGAAAGGTTAATTAATTTTACAATTAAATATGCTAGGCTTTGAATATTTGTGTCCTTCTAAAATTCATTTTGAAACTAAATCTCCAATGCTTTTAGGGGGTGACTAGGTCAAGATGACAATACCTTCATGAATGGGATTAGTGAGTGGCCTTATGAAAGGACTTGAAAGAACCTGTTTGGCCCTTTTGTTCCTTCCACTATGTGAGGACACAGCAAGGCATCATCTTGGAAGTAGAGAGCAACCCTCACCAGATATTGAATCTTCTGGCACCTTAATCTTGGACTTCCCAGTCTCTAGAACTGTGAGAAATTTATGTTATTTATAAATTACCCAGTGTAAGGTATGTTGTGATAGCAGCCCTAACTAACTAGGACAAATATTTTAGCAATGGGGAAAAAATTCTTTTTAATGAAATGATTCTGGAACAAATGGATATGTGCATATGAAAAAAAAATCTCTAGTTTACTACACATAAAAAATAATGCAAGAAAAATCACAGATCTAAACATAAAAAAACCTATAAAGCTTCTTAGAAGAAAACATAAGAGAATACTATAAGACCTTGCAATAAGTAGTGATATTTTATATAGGGCAGAGAAAGCACTAACTATAAAAAATTGGATAATTTGGACTTCATCAAAATTTGACGCTTCTGCTCACCAAATGATATTATGAGGAAAATACATAGAGAGGCCACAGATTGGTAGAAAATTTTTGCCTACATATGTCTAACAAAAAACTAGTATCAGAAATATTTAATGAATTCTGGCAATGGTATAATACATATATAGACAATCAAACAAAACAAGTGAGCAAAAGATTTGAATCGTCCTGCATAAAGAAAGGCAAATGAATGGCTAATGTTCATTAGGAAGCAATTGTCATCATTTGTGGCCAGAAAAGTTAATGCTAAATCCATGAGATATCATTTTGCACTTACAAGAATGAAAAAAAATGTTAAAAATTGAGAATGTGGAGCATCCAGGACTCTCAGTTATTGCAGGTAACGAGTGTACAATGTCACTATCAATTTTAGAAAATTTGGGGATAACTTTTCTTATAACTTTAAACATTTGTATGCCCTATATCCAAGCAATTTCATTCCCCCCCTACCCAGAAAAAGAGAAGAGAAAATATATTTGCCCTAAACAGGAAACACCCAAATGTTTATAAGCCAGAGAATGAGTAAATATTTTATTACATTCCTACAATGGAGAACTACTCAGGATTAAGAAGGAACAAACAACAACAACAAAAGGAAATGTTAAAAACATTATTTTGAGCAACAGAAGCCAGGCACCAAAAAGCATATATCATTGGATTTTACATGTATGAGGTTCTAGAACAGGAAAACTAACCCACAACCCACAATGGTGCAAAAGCAGAACAGTGGTTGCCGTTTGGCTGGAAGTAGGACTGACTAAGTATTGGCATACGGAAACCTTTTGTGGAATGGAAATGTTCCACATTTTGAGAAGGCATGTGTTAAATGAGTGTCTGCATTTGTTTAAAAAAAAAAAAAAAAAAAACCCTCATCAGATCGTCAACATAATATCAGTATGTTATACATAAATTACACCTTCATAAAAATACATATAAATAAAAAAACTGCATCAAGTGCACCCTCTTCTAGATGCTTATAATTCCTTCTTTCTCATGTCATAGGGTTCTAATCTCTGTATCTGGATAGTCATACACTTTAAAATAAATTGGTCCATTTGACTAACATGGTTTCATACCTACTATCTTATTGGCAAATTATCTAAAATACCTAAATTTGAGCTCTTGGCAAATTACAACCCCAAGAACTTCTGGTAGATTTCCAATTTTTGAGCCTTTGAGAAACTGTTTCTTTTACATCCTAAAATCTCGCAACACAAATTTCTGGCTAAAATAATCCTGAAGAAGAAATTAATGTGTGCATGTTGTAGTTAAAAGCCTGGAAGTGCCTAAATATCCACATATCCATGACAGACAGATCTTTGACAGTTTAGACTAACTAACCACTCTTTGTGGTCCATAGTTCTGAGTTTCTAGTATCTTTCTGATTCAAGGATACAAGTTTTCTTTTAAACTGATATTCACGCCAGCGTGCTTCTTCCTTAAATGTGAGTTTTCCTACCTCATGGTGCTGAAAAAAATCAAAATAAACCTTTATAAGTCAATTCATTGTTAGTAAGTATTTGACTATCTGGTCTCTGTTCAGACACTGTAGTAAGCCCTATAAAAATATCATAGCTTCTAGTTTCGAGGCATTTTCTATTCATCTTGACCTCTTTTATAAGTACCAAGAGTGAAGAGAAGTCTTAGGAATAAATAGAGGAATCCTATGACCATTTGAGATAGTTTAATTGCTATCGAACTACACTACTCAGTGCTCTTTTCTGTTGTGAAATTCAAGTGTTATTAAACTGACCCAATCAATTTCAGTTCACTTTCCGAGGGACACTCATACAGTCCTGGGGGATGAGAACAATATGCTCCACTGTATCCTTCACAGTGATCTCTGATGACTGAATGATCAGGGCTGTCTCTGTGTAATCATAACAAACTTTCCAAGTGTCTTGAAACACTGGTTATGAATGCATAGAATGATTTAATTATCAGGGTCAGCAATACCCTAAATGACTTTGCTACTCTCTGTAGAACTTTGCATTTAATACATACTATGCATTCTTAAAAAAAAAAAAAAAAAAAGTAGTTCTTACTACCTTACTCCCCAAATACAAGATCATTTTAAAAAGTGACAAAAACCACAGTTTTAAAGTGCAACTATTTTTCACTAAATAAATCTATCAGTTCCTGAATTTAAATAATGAGAATTAAAATAGCAAGTTAAGGACTACAAATGGCATGACTTTATTCCATTTCTTTGTTTTAGATTGGAAGTTCATAGATCAAGTAATATTTTTAAATATGTCAAACTCTTCCATATTGCTGACTTAGGATAGTGGAGTTTGACTAAGAAGAAAGTGTTTGTGACTTTATGCTATTATTTTAGATTTATTTTGAGGTGCTTCAAAATACAAATCAGTCCGAATTCCTCACCAGGTGTATCGCTGTAAGAGCCTGAGTATTTATGATACAGTCTGAAATTGCAATCATCTCTTTAGCTCATAGTTTAATTGCACTGGAAAATTCACCATCTTAATAGAGTTATAAGAAGTGCACATGGATTATGAATTTATGTATATGGATTATGGTTTTATGCATTTAAGAAAGAAAAAGGCACAGATGGTTGGGCTTCATAAACTACTTCACTGATGTATCAAATAAGCACAGGTACAATTCAGGCAGGTGGAAGTGAAAGAAAAGAAAGGGAGAAGGAAAGTTGTGCAAATAAATTCATTGGATTATGACACTGCCATAGAAAATTTGCTTTACAATCTTTTTCTTATTGTGTAGTAGGAATAAAAGTATATTTTCCTTGTTTCAATTTTTTCATAGATGAATTACACTCATACTAAGGGTAGGTGGCTAAGAACCCCAGTGAAAGTATTTCTAGCACACATTAAGAACACAGATCTTCCTGACGCTCACTGAAAATGAGTGCACCATTTCAAGTGCATGAGGCCCTCATGTTGTGCTAAAAATTCCCTCTTGGCCTAAACATATATCATGCTGACCCATGAACTAGGGTAAAAGCCACCTAATAAAAAGAAAGTTAGAAATAACTTTCCACTTTTATAGTCAGGAAGACTGGGGCAAAAGAAGCTCAGAATGATGTAAGAGAACATACCAACTGGGAGAGTCAAACTGTGAGTGAACTTTTCTATACCCCTGGTTAAAAAGAGAAGTCTGAGAATTGATTAAATCCAGTGTCCAAAAATTGCCCGGGGTTGCAAGGAAGTTATAGAAAGAACCTGTACAGAGAAGTAGAGATTTCTACTCTTAAAACACCACTCAAAGTAAAAGGTTCGTTAATACTGAATTACTAAAAATGTAGTCTATTGGTTGATTGGCCTCCCCTGTGGCGATCTGCATGCTTTGTAATTTGTGAATTAAGAGATTGAGTGCTTTGTAGGTAAAGGGAATTGTCAGAGGAGCAGCAGTGGACTACTAAACCCAAGATGACTTCCCCTGAGGAACTCACAGCTCAGCCTCCAACCAGATATCTCACAGGAGTTCTGGGCTTTCTTTGTGGAGATATTTAGTCTCTACTGAATTTAATTGGCTTAAACTACGTTAGAGAAGATATTATACAGGGCACTCATTTTCATAGGAGCAGCTTTCTGCCTTCACACATGCTTCATACCATGTTTAAGTGAAAACGCATGGCAGAGTGCGGAATTCATTTATTTCATCTCCATGCTTTTTGCCTATTTTCATCTATCGGACTCTAGACCCTGGAGATATAATAGTAAAAGATGTCCCTCATGGAAATGACGTCATCATTGAAGAAAGAAAATTAATAAGTAAATAAATATAGATAAAATATAATTTTAAAAAATAATCATTGCCAGGAAGAAAAAGCAGGAGAAAATATTTTGATAGATGATAGGCTTATCAGACAAGGCCTCTCAATGAGCTAACACAGAAACAGAAGAAAATAAGGGGATAAGCCATGTAAAGATCTGGGGGAAGGACATGTCGGCAAGAGAAATACCACAAAAACACCTTGAGGTGAGAGTAAGCCTGGCATGTTTGAGGACAATAGGGGCCCTTTTAGCAAGAGTGAGTGTGTTAGTCCGTTCTCACACTGCTAATAAAGACATACATGCGACAGGGTAATTTATAAAGGAAGGAAGTTTAATTGACTCATGATTCAGCATGGCTGTGGAGGCCTAAGGAACCTACAATCATGGCAGAAGGGGAAGCAAACACATCCTTCTTTACATGGTAGCAGCAAGGAGAAGTGCTGAGCAAAAACAGGGAAACGGCCTTTAAAAAATCATCAGATCTCGGCCGGGCACGGTGGCTCACACCTGTAATCTCAGCACTTTGGGAGGCCGAGGCGGGTGGATCACAAGGTCAGGAGATCGAGACCATCCTGGCTAACAAGGTGAAACCTCGTCTCTACTAAAAATACAAAAAAAAAAAAAAAAAAAAAAAAAAAAAAATTAGCCTGGCGTGCTGGCGGGCACCTGTAGTCCCAGCTACTCGGGAGGCTGAGGCAGGAGAATGGCATGAACCAGGGAGGCAGAGCTTTCTGTAAGCCGAGATCGTGCCACTGCACTCCAGCCTGGGTGCAGAGCGAGACTCAGTCTCAAAACAAAACAAAACAAAACAAAACAAAACAAAACAAAAACCCATCAGATCTCATGGGAACACACTCGCTATCATGAGAACTGCATGAGGGTAACCAGGTAACTGCCCCCACGATTAAATTACCACCCACTGGATTCTTCCCACAACACGTGGGGATTATAGGAAATAGAATTCAAGATGAGATTTGGGTGGGGACGTAGTCAAACCATATCAATGGGTGAGCAAGAGGAATATTTATAGCAATTGAATCTGGACAGGTAAGCAGAAGACTAAGGACACAGGGTCTTGTCCATGGTACAGGCTCTGCCTGTTTTCAGAAATGGGGAAGAGCACATTAAAGAGGTGATCAAGGGAATGGCATAAAGTGAGTTAAAAATCACCATACTACCATGGGAACATTACTCTTTAAAGCCAGAATGGGCAAAACAAGATGAGGAAGGGGCTTTCTAAGGTAGTTTAGGTGAAAAGTGATGGCGGCTTGAGTGAGGGTGATAGCTCTGGAAATGGTGAGCAGTGATCAAATCCCATCTACCTTAATAGCTAAATCAACCAGGCTTGTTGATATATAGGTTGTAGTTTATCAGAATAAAGGGGAACCCATAATGGCTTGTAAGGTGGAGTCCAAGCCAATGGGGTATGAGAATGCCATTTTTAAGAGAAGAGACACAGGGAGGGATAGATTTAAAGGCAAAGGGACATCAAAAGTTCTATTTTGGACATGCTAATTCTTATGACTCAGAAATCCAAGGGGAGATACTTAATAGAAAATCAAATATGTGTATTTAGAACTTGAAGGCATTGGGGCTAGATAAGAAAATTTAGGATATTTAAAAAGTATTTCTATGGGAAATCTCAAAATATATGATACAGAATAATGCAAAGAACCTAAATTTCCCATTTCTTAGTTTTAACAATTATCAACTGATTATTGATCTTGTTTCAACCATATCCCCATCACCACCTGCCACCACTTTCTTCTCTTTCATATTATTTTGGAGCAAACCTCAGACATTGTATCATTTTATAAGTAAATACATATGAATATTAATGTATATATGGCTAGTTTTTAAAACCATGGATCTGTTCAAAATTATCTAGGAAGAGAGCAAATAGACATGAGAAGATGGAAGAGGTTTGAGTTTTGGTCCATCCCAAAATTAGGGGTCAGGAAGAGATTCCAGCAAAGATCAAAAACAGCTGCCACCAAAATAGAAAATTAAATGAAGGAAAACTGTTATCTTGGAAGCCAAGTGAAAATAGTATTTCTTTTGTGTCAAATGTTTCTGAGAAGTAGAATTAGAAAGGCACAAAGCATTTACCATTGAATGAAAGCATTTACCATTGAATTAAACAAGGTAGAAATCATTGTTTATCTGACAAGAGTGATTTCCCTAAAATGATAGAGATGAAATATTGAAATGAATGGGTTAAGGACAGAATGGCAAACAATGAAGTTTAGGCAGCAAATATAAATAACTCTTTAGAGATGATTCGTTCAAAATAGGAGCAGAGAAATGGGGCAGGAGTGAGAGGGTCACTTGAACATCAGGTCAAGGAATAATTTAACTTTTATATCATAGAGGATATTGCCAGTTGTTAATATGCTGATAAAAATCTGCTACAGAGGAGAAAGTTGATGATGTGCAGGAGAGAGAGAGTGGACAAGTGCAAAGCGAAATCCATAAGTAAGTGAAAGGCAAAGGCCTTTAGTGCACCTGTGCAGTGGTTGTCTTTAGATAGAGCCGTGGCAGTTCATCAATTTTAGCAGGAGGAAAGGCAGCATATATTGATCCAAGTGCAGGCAGGAAGATTTGAAGGAAGAGAAGTGAGGGTTATTCCATTCAGAATTCTTCTATTTTTTTCGACTACATAAATATTGAGGTGGTCATTTAATAGTGAAGTTAGTTATATCTTACTGAATATTTCAGAAGAGAGGAAATAGTGTGAAAGAGTCCTCTTAAAAAATGAAAGCATGAATTTAGGAAATATGGTAGACTTGCTGTCAGTGTTGAGGTTCCACTTTAAATGTATGGTCAAAATTTTGACTAGGTTTAGTTATTAAGTTTGGTGGAGGTGTGTTTCCACCTACTTAGTCTGCTCACATACAGTAGAGGAATAAGAAAACAGTCAAATTTTACCAAGTAGGGTTTTAACATGTTGGAGAAAAACCAAGTTTGAGTTTATGATGTTTGCAAGGGATTGCTTATAGTGATGAATCATGGCATTTAAGATAGGTTAAACAATGAAATAAAAACAGGAGAAGAAGGAAGAGAGAAAATAAATAATTGGTGATTAATGAATTGGCAGTTTCACTGGTGTCAAAGCATTAGAGCAGCTCTGAAGCTACAGTGAATGACTTTAAAGAGTAGGAAGTGAAAGCAGAGACAGGATTGATTAAAATTAAGATGTTTGAGTTGATGATAACAATCCATATAGTGAACATCATGGCAATAGTTGGCTAAGACTGGGAAAAAGATCACTGGAAATAAAAATAACAAATTGATTGTCCAAAGTGTTGAATTGTCTACCTATGGTGAACAATTAAGAACAATAACTGAAGTGCATTCAAAGACAGGCAGCAGGTTTTTGTTTTGTTTTGTTTTGAGACAAGATCTTGCTCTGTCACCAAGGTTGGAGTGCAGTGGCATGATCACGGCTCACTGCAGCCTCGACCTTCCTGGCTCAAGCAATCCTCCCATCTCAGCCTCCCGAGGAGCTGGGACTATAGGAATGTGCCACCACACCTGCTATTTTTGGTATTTTTTGTAGCGATCAGGTTTTGCCCTCTGGTCTCAAACTCCTAGGCTCAAGCAATCCACTCACCTTAGCCTCCCAAAGTGTTGGGATTACAAGCATGAACCACTGTGCCCAGCCATTGAGCAGGTTCTAAATACTTTTTAAGGAAATAAATGATGACCAGATGGCCAGTGGGTAGTCCAAACAAGTAGTAGCTGCAAATTGTGTGAAATGATGGCCAGCTTCAAAGACCCTTGAGTTATTGAGGGTAGAGGAAGGAGAAATGATCTGGTATGGTAGCAAAGAACATAACAAAGCCCTCCTTTCCTTGAGGTCCTATTCTCAGGAGAAGGATAGGATATTGGAGAAAAAAATACCGCCCATATAGATGACTACAGGGGTATCTTTGATCTCAAAAAATACTTAGGATTCAGTTAGGCAAGTATGAGAAGAACATGATGAAGGCTGTTGTGAGAGAGCTAAAGAGAGGCAAAAATTTAGGTCAGATTTGGATTGCATAGAGGTTGGTAAGTCTGAGTCCACCCACTGACAGATGACTACTTCTGTCGATGACTGCAGTAAGCAGGGATGAGAGCTTGATAGGTGAAATCCTGTTGAATGTTGTGGTCACCCTGTTGTTAAGGATAGTTAGCTAATCATTGCCTCCTTCCTCCCCAGCATCAATCTCCTAGGTGGTTTTTAGTGCTAAAGCCCTGGTTTCTTAGCGAGGGGAATGTGGTTTTACCATAATCACCAGGGGTTCACTCAATTTCAAAAGCAAAGATCTGTAAACTTGTTTTATAGACTACAGCAGACAGTGTCTTGCCAAGGGGAGGAGGAGGTTTTAGCAGGAGTAGATGGTCAATAAATGCTCTCTTTCTTTCTTTTTTTCTTTCTTCCCTATTACAAAGAAATATTCTCAGGAAACGGAGGTATGATATAAAGTTCACAGAGTCTGAATTAATTAAGTCTTGTTAGAACAACATAATTTAAGGAAGCCTTTCTCAAATTTTACACTGTGAAAGAATCCTCTTGGAAACCTAATAGAAATGCAAATTTCTGGGATTCAATCACAAAAGAGCTATAGATCTGAGATGGGTAAGGGGCACCCTATGTTCTCTTTTGCCTAGGACAATATAGTTTATGCTCATTAGTCTGGCATCATTATTTATAGCAATCTCTCTCTCTCTCAAAAATGTCCTGATTTGAACAATAAAGTATATGGTAACCTTAGAAATAGGACTTGCGAATCTGCATTTAAATAAGCACCCCAGGTGATTTCAATGCAAATGGCCTAAATTCCATGCTCTGAAAAACTCCACTTGAAGGGATGATACTGTTCGTTTTTCCAGTCGTGGTCATTATACCTTTTCTGATCTTGTCAAGTATGGTCCACCCAGCCCAGATCCCCATGTTTAAAAATAGCTGCAGGAGTTCAATGGGCAATATGAAAAAGTCACTTTGATTTATTCAGAAATGACTGAATCTTACTCTGAAATGACAACTATATGTAATTTATTATCCCAGCTTATGCATACACAGAAACACATGTATAAACAAAGACACACAGAAGCTACGGCTGTGGAATAGTGTGAACTCTGTCCTAGGCATTCTTCTAAAAGCACTTTAAATCCATTAGCTCATGTAAACCCTAAAACCACACTTTGAGTGTCCAGTAATATTATTTCTACTTTGTGGCACAGAGAAGTCAAACAATTTTTTCATTATCACACAGCTAATACGTGGTAGAGCTTGGATTCCAACTCAGGCAAGCCAGCTCTCAGCCTACACTCTGTTTTTTTTTTGTTTGGTTTTGTTTTCATTTTTGTTTTTTGAGACAGAGTTTCGCTCGTGTTGCCCAGGCTGGAGTGCAATGACGCGATCTTGGCTCACTGCAACCTCCGCTTGCTGTAATCAAGCGATTCTCCTGTCTCAGCTTCCCGAGTAGCTAGGATTATAGGCATGTGCCACCATGCCCAGCTACTTTTGTATTTTTAGTAGAGATGGGGTTTCACCATGTTAGTCAAGCTGGTTTCGAACTCCTGACCTCGGGTGATCTGCCCGCCTTGGCCTCCAAAGTGCTGGGATTACAGGCACAAGCCACCATGCCTGGCCTTCAGCTTACACTCTTAACCACTAATAAGAGTTGTGGGGCACAACTGGGGATTTATGAATCTTCATTTCCTTCTCACTAAAATCCTCGTGATAATCCTTAACAGATTACCCACTTGTCATCACTTTGTATTATCTTATTTCTACTAACCTTCAATGTGTCCCACTGACTTCTTGTCCATGCTTTATTATGAGTGACATCAGAATCTTTATTATTTGTAGATGGCCTTGTCTTTTCAATCACAAAATTCTACCAAAATTATAGACTTTCTTCACTCCCAAATGTGGCAAGAGAACTTATTCATTGAGCATTTACTATCAGCTGTTTTGTTGCATTATGCATAATTTTCTCCTTCAATCTTCATAACAATTCTGAGAGGTGAGTATTTTTATCTTGTTTTTTTTTTAAAATAAAGAAAATAGAGTTTAAAGAGCATGAGTCACTTTGCCAAAGAATCAGAAATTAGTGGGACCAATGTGTGGACTGGGTGGCTACCTGGAGAGCTAGAGTATACACCCTGCTTCAACACCAGCAATAACTATTTTTCTGTTTGTTTGCCTCTAATGCTCCCTCCTTAACCTGTGTTGATAATAGCATAAGGAAGGTTCCAAGTCCATTCTCTTTGGTGAAGAGAGCCATTCATTTGATAAAGTCTAAGATGAAAGCAATAACATGAAAGATATACTTTCAGCAATATGTGAGGTGTTACTATTTAACCGTTTTACACTCAGTTGTAAGTCCTCCTCCTCAATCTAAAAATGACTTATTTGGCCAGGTGCGGTCGCTCACGCCTATAATCCCAGAACTTTGGAATGCCAAAGTGAGAGGATTACTTAAACCCAGGAATTCAAGACCAGCCTGGGCAAGAAAGCAAGACCCTGTCTCTACAAAAAAATGTAAATATTAGCTGGGCATGGTGCCATGCACCTGTAGTTCCAGTTACTTGGGAGGGTAGGGTGGGAGGATGACTTAAGCCCAGGAGTTCAAGGCTCCAGTAAGCTATGATCACACCACTGCACTGAAGCTGAGGCGACAGAGAGAGCCACACTCTGTTTCTAAAATGAATAAACTAATTTAAGTGAACAATAAATAAAATGACTCATTGTATAACATTTGCTCATCTATACATGGGTCTACCCATCAGCAAAAGAACATTATTACAATGGCCAGATGACTGATAATTAATTAAAATAATCATGAAAATACCCTCCTCTGCCTTGGTGGATATGTGTTAGCGGGACTAGGGCCATCAATTGCACTAAACATCATCCTTTACATACAGCTGCTGCTCATCGATCTGGTCATAAAATATATATATTTGAAAAAGGATCAATTCATCTGCACTTTCAAATAAGAAACCTCAATACTGAGTTGTTATAAGAAGCTTTGCCACAATCAAGACATATAGAATACCAAGGCGGGGCCGGGGGAAAGGAAGAAAAAAGCTGAACAAGAATGACTACTACAGCCAAGGACACAAAACAAGTCCCCTGAAAGTGATTGCCTCTGACATGGCCTGAGTCTCTTTCAGATTTTTAAAAAGGCTGAGTAACTGGGTATAAATCCTCAACGCAATGTGACAACCTGAACTATCCTGTGTCTATAAAATCTCTACCTTTTTTCATTCCCTAAGTCCATACGGAGTCATATTTTCCTCATTGGGAAGCTCAGGTTCAAGACAGTGGTAGTTTCTACTCTGAAAAGGAAGTCAGGGATTAAATTGATATAATATTCTTGCTGTTTATCAAAAAATGGAAAGGGCACTGAGTTTTACTGTTGGAAGAGACCCCAAAGTCCCTGCAGAGAATATATAGCTTGGCTTCATTTCATCAGACATTTCTCCCAACATTGCTAATGCTTTCCTACTCGAAGGGGAAGCCTTTGGAACTTCTCGAGATTTTGAGGTTCAAATGATGTTTCCTAATTATAAGACGTGAAGGGCTGCGTCAATACATCTAGTTTACAGTCACTTTATTGCTGTGGAAAATCCATTTGGTAGATGGACAGATAGATGATAGAAATATACACATACATGTATGTGTGTATATATGTTTTAATGTACATAGAGCTGCAATAACAGTATGTATTGAGTAAAATTAGATAACCGTAGCATGTAAAATTTATTTCAGATTTGTACTCTGTATGTTTATGTGCAGGAAAATGATCAGTCATTATAGGGCTCAAACCAGAAATTACATCTTCCTCTTGGACAACTTGGGATTGGTTTCCTCAGGTTTAGTACATGGAAAAAAAAATGCATTTACTGACCCTCACATTTCTTAACCAACATCTAGTCACTTTTTTGGCATCTTAAAAGTGGAGATATATATATTCTAGATAGTTACAAGAGGATGTGTACTTTTAAACTCTGTCTCATTTCAGTTGAAGCATGTTAAAATTCTTCCTTACTTATTTTTATTTTCACGAACACAAACTGTCTTGTTCCTTGCACATATACAAGAATTTTAAGATAAGCTGACTTCAAGTCTTCATTTAACATTCAGTGCACATTTGATGTCTCAATAAAGTTTTGTTGATTGAAGCAAGAGTAGTGGTTAATGGAGTTTAGTGCCATAATATTATATGCCCAATGATGATTTCAAAACCCTACGGAGATTTTTCTCAGGTTTTGACTGCACTTCCCACTTATTTAAATCTGGCACAAGGGAGAAAATAATCACTTCATGACAATTCATGTCACAGTTCTATTTTAAGCACCAGGATGCAATCTAAAGTGATCATCCTTTTATTGTTGTTTTCAGGATAAGACTGGGGCTGCTTCCCATTAATCTGCCTATAAAATTTGCAACAATAAATATGCTCAGAGTTAGAGTCCCAGCTTCACCATTTACTAACTATGTGACCTTGAACATGTTCTAAGCCATTATGCCTTGGGTTTCCTATTTTAAAAGGAAGGGTGACAATAATACATTAATGTCTAGAGATAAAATAAGGATTAAGTGATATGAAGCCTTTGAAAAAGTTTAGCGCAGTCTCTGACCCCTGCTCTTTAATAAACTTCCCATAACAGACGTAGAACAGAATTTTAATGCCTAAGGATCCCACTCATCCATTTAATCCAACTCATTCCTCTCAGATATCGGGAAATGAAGGCCTAAACAGATGAAGTGGCTTATGCAGATGGTTAGATGCTGAACCATGACAGAAGCTCTGGACAGGAGCTCTGGTTTCCCTGTTCTTAATATTTGCCAAGCACAAGTTTGTCCATTAAATAAAGGTGGTAACATCAAATATATTGTTCTTCCTGAATTCCATGAACCAGGTGAACAAAGTTGGTGAATTAGGAATGCCTTGGTAGCTATGTGGTTTAAGGGGAAAAAAAAAAAAAAAAAAAAAACCCATGAGGCTGGGCATGATGGCTCACACCTGTAATCCCAGCACTTTGGGAGACTGAAGTGGGTGGATCACTTGAGATCAGGAATTTGAAACCAGCCTGGTCAACATGGTGAAACCCCATCTCTACTAATAATACAAAAATTGGCCGGGTGTGGTGGCAGACACTTGTAATCCCAGCTATTTGGGAGAATGAGGCACGAGAATCTTTTGAACCTGGGAGGTGGAGGTTGCAGTGAGCCAAGATCATGCAACTGTATTCTAGCTTGGGGACAGAGTGAAACTGTGTCTCAAACAAACAAACAAACAAGCAAACAAACAAACATGGGTTCTGAGTTATCACTAAGTAGTTAGATAGGCTTCAGCTCTTCCTCTTGAGTTCCCATCAGGACAGCTGGCTCCATTCTAGGCCCTGAAACATCAATCCCTGCCATTTTTTGCTCCTCAACTTTATGAGCTTCAGATAGCATTACTTCATTCCTCAAGCAATTGTTGAACACCTCCTAAATGCCAGATACAACACTAGGTTGAGCCACCTACAAGTTTCTAAAAAACCAAGTTCCTTCTTTTCCCCCTTCTGGTTCCCAGTTACATCTTCTTAGCCACATAGGTCTCTGAAAACCAACATATTACTCTCTTAGAGTCTTGCCAGATAAATTATTTTAAAGCCCTCTTCTTTGGTCTGGGAACATACCCTTCTCCTTGTGACTGCCTCATTGGCGTATTTTGGAGGAAAACTAGTTCTCAATTATCTTATCCAGTAAAAATGCTAAATGGGCTCTTGGCAGCTGGAGATAGAGTAAGGTAAAAAGAGGGAGAAATCACTACTAAATAATAATTCAGTGTCTTGCTCCAGTTTGCATAAGACCCCGGCTGTTTTCTGTCCTGCTTCCCAGAAATCACTGGGGCAGAACATCTAAGGACTGTGCTGCAGACTAATTGGATCGAGCCTGAGTAGAGACCATGACCCAGGGAGAAAGTTGATGTCACTTTTAGTCAGAGGGCAGGAAAGTACATTCTAGAGACATGCTATTATGTACTGCTGAGATTAAAAGAAACTTAGGTTCTAAAAATTCATGAAGAAAGAAGATTTTTAATGAGGGTTTTTGTTTATTTGCATTAGTGATTGCTTTCTGACCCAATTAATGAGAAGTCAGAACTTCAGATGCAGAAGAAAATAAGGAGAAAATAAAAGCATAACTGTATAAAATGTTATTCAAAATCACTTGAAAGGAAAATGTTTTTTAATCATAGAATCAAAATTATATTATTTGTGGATATTATTTTAAATTATACGTGCCAGTTTGGGTATCATAGTTTACAGAAGTTGCGATCTTACAAAGATGGAGCTTAAAAAAGCATAGAAATTGGTCTCTAGAGTATACAACAGAATGAACTGTCTGTAGTACGAGTTATTCCAGCCATACAAAATTTCTTATAACAAAAATTTAAACACTCCAAAATGCCTTATAGCTTGTGAGTGAATACCTGCATGCATGTGCTTATTTTAGTCATCTACTTATTACTCATGCCTGGAGAAAGAATCAATGTTTTGGAAAGCAAGGATCATAGGACATCTGTCCCTGTTTTATCTTTATTGAGCTCTGTGAATCTCCAAAGTACTTCTCTGGCCTCAGTTTTTTTTTACGTCTCTGGAATAAACCCATTATCTTATAAACCTATTAGTGTTCACTGTATTTTAATTCTGTAAGCCTTTAAATGTGGATATGTTTTAGTACAGGTCTATCTACTCATCTGCCCATAGGTATCTATAAATTGAATAATATAAATATATTTGCAATATGCTGTCCGCTCCATCTGCCAACTTTCTGCAATGGAAAGAAACTTCCTTGCTTAGGTATCAACCTGCGGTGTGTGAATTTTGTTTTGTTGTCTATTTGAGGAAATAGGCTGAGCCTCAGAATTAAAAAGAGGTCAGAAAGTCTAGATGAATTTTAAAATTTGAGTTTGAACTGCTCTAGAAGAGGGACAGGAGTATCAGGATGAGAGAAATGAATCAGTAAACCTGATCAGTCAGGAGTGAAGTTTGGGGTACAGAGGAAGGTATATGACCAGAGATAATTAAAGCAATCTTTTTTCACGAATTTCTTTCTAGGACCTGAGTTTCCTTCTTGAACATTTTGAGAAACTACTTGGAGGACTTTGGGAAGATAGATAGGACTTTCTATTCTGAAAAGAATTTTGTGGAGGGCTTTTGGGTTCTTCTTGCACCACGTGAACTATTTTAATGATTATTAAAATGTCTCTTCAATGGCTTTTACATACCATTTGAGTCCATCCTCATGCTGAAAGGGACATGTGGCAACTGGGGTTTATTAGGGTATGTAAGGATATAGTGCATAGTGCTTACGTTTTTATTCCCATGGAAATCATTTTCTGTTCTCTAATGACCAGATAATGTGTTACATGACTTTATGTTTTATTGATTAACATCCCGCCACACTTTCGGTGACAAATCTGCTCCTAAGTCTGCCTATTTCTCATTTCAGTTTCTTCCATGTCTCCACCATAAGGGTGATTGTGTTGATCTCACAATACACTAACGATGGAAGATGACAGCTACAGAGTAGAGCATACCACAAAGCTGTTTTATAACAGTAGAATCTGGAGCAGGGCATGGTGGCCCATGCCTGTAATCCCAGAACTTTGAGAGGCCAAGATGAAAAGATCACTTGAGCTGAGAAGTTCAAGACCAGCCTGGGCAACATAGTGAGACCCCATCTCTACAAAAATACAAAAAAATACAATAGTTAGCTAAGCATAGTAAAGCACGCCTGTAGTCTCAGCTCTTTGGGAGGCTGAAGCAGGAGGATAACTTGAACCCAGGAGTTCTAGATTTCAGCAAGCTATGATTGTGCCACTGCAGTCCAGCCTGAGTAACAGAGGAGACCCCATCTCTAAAAACACACACACACACACACACACACACACACACGTCTGGTAACTCTCTGCTGAGAAAGCTATGAAAGTACCTCACAGAAACAACTAAAATCAACTTTCACAGGCATACACACATGCAGCAAGTCACTGGGCCTGGCATAAGTGTAATTCTATTCAGTCTTTCTATCAATAAAAGAGTCATAGATGTTCCATGGAGTAGGTAATTTAACTGAGATGGACATGGGGCCAAGTAGCCTACAGACTGGGTTCTCTATGTGCCTATTTCTATAGCATTTTATATTTTCCTACGTGTTCTCATATATTATTTTATTTGATCCTCTTTGCCACCCTGTGAAGCAGACAAAGCGAAAGCCAAGACCCCAGATGAGGAGTCAAGCTTAGAAAACTGAAGTTAGTTACCCAAGCCACATAGCTACTGTGTCAGAGTCCAAGATAGACCTCTGGGCTTTGGATTTGAGCCCATCTCTCTATTAACTGTAAGACACTCTCTTGAGTAAATCTGATCAAGGTCAGAATCACTCCTTAGTGTTTCCCCAGACTTTGTAGTCAGTGATCCTGTAGGGTCATTTGGTGGTCATTTGGTGTTTTTACTAGGTTTGGCTATTCTTTCACTGCACTTTCAACAGGGTCAGTTCTAGAAAATTCAGAAATAAGAAAGAAACACAAGCTTCTTTAAGAACTTGTTTACCTGGAGTAGATCCTATTTAATTCTAGTGTGTGGGAGGAGTTTGTTTATTTAGATTGCCACTAATTAAAGAATAAGAATAACTCATCCTAGTTTAGAAATGCGGAAAGGGAGACATAGAACATTGCCAGAATCCTCTTTAGTCATTTTCTTCTTTCCCTAATCACCTCCATCATATTCTTGTTTTGTGACTATGGGCAAAAGAATACACTGATTCAACTCTGGGTGGTCGAGGTGGGTGGATCACGAGGTCAGGAGATTGAGACCATCCTGGCTAACACAATGAAACCCCGCCTCTACTAAAAATACAAAAAAGTCAGCCGGGCATGTTGGTGGGCACCTGTGGTCCCAGCTACTGATTCAGGTTGCAAATATGGTGCAGCTTATTAAGATCAATCGTTTGGTGATGACATTCATTGTGGTCAAACTGTTGGCCTTGGGACTATTGTTTTGTTGGAAAATTGTAGGATGTGCTGATTTCTTATTTTGAAAAGACACTAAATAAGCTGTTACTAAAGAGCCTTCTTTCAAAGTTATGTGCCTGTGAGTAGAACAGCAATTTGGGAAAAATCAGCATTGGAATTCCCTCGTGTCTTGACTGGATTTCTTGATAACTACATATGAATTCAGTAGATATTAGGTTCAGGGCAAATCCCCTGTAAATTTGTCAAAAACTTTTACCTAACCATAGCTGATTATTTTTTGCTTCTTTCTGTCCTGTTTATGTCTAATTCTTTTTAATATATTAGAAAACCTATGCTCACTGAAGTTCATCTGACTCTCTACCTAGAAGCCAGAGAGAACACTCAAGTTCAAGAGTGGCATGTTATAGGCTAAGAAACAAGACAATAGTGGTGCTTGCCTGAATCCTAAGCAAACACTGAGTTGCTGAGGTATATCTAGTCACTAATTTCACAATTTATCAATGCCCTCCCTTTAAAATAAGTATGAAATTCTTCTGTAGAAGCAGTTGTGAAGGTAGACAAGTCAGCTTGCTCTGGGACTGTCAGTTCATGGAAAGCAAATGATTGAGAAAAACATTTATTTTACAAAAGTAAAACGAATAAATGTCATAAAAATTCCTCTTTACAGCCTATCATGGTGGCACACAGCTGTAGTCACAGCTACTCAAGAGTCTGAGGCAGGAGGATCGCTTGAGCCCAGAAGTTCGAGATTACAGTCTGCCATGATCTTGCCAGTGCACTCCAGCCCGGGCAACAGAGCAAGGCTCTATCTTTAAAATAAACGAATTAATTAAAGTTTGAAAATTCCTCCTTATAGAACAGATTTCTCAAAGTCATGGAAATATATATTATTTATTTTTTCTTTATTAGAATATAATGTGTACCAAATCACAGAAGTATTTACAGGAAGATGTTTCCACCAGGTGTCACCCTGAGTGTTGGAACCATTAAATATGACAGGGCTGTGGCCTCTCTTGTAGTATTCATGAATGGTAGCTATTATTCTCTTCTGAGTGGCCCATGGGCACTGCTCCCTGTGCCTGAGACCACATGCAGAGAAACCCACCTCTGATTACCCGGCTGAGATAATCTGAGGTAAAAAGGTTAAAGGGTGGCTTTGGTGGTTGTGAAAGGATGTGAGGCAAGGTAGAAATCCCAGTAGACTCAGAATACTGCATTACCATTTCAACTTCACTCTCTATTTTGTGACATTAGGCCAACCATTGAACTCTCAGAGTTCAACGTCTTCACCTGTAAGATGAGATTTACATCACCAATCTGTTGTGATGATTCAGCAAGGTAATATTCGAAAGTTTTTTACATAGGAGGCACCCAATAAGGATGTTTGAAATTCGCTGGAATATTAGTTGATGTGATGAGTTCTGGCTAAGGGCTACTAAAGAATTTTCAAAATCGTAAATATGCTTTTCCCAAACTCTCGTCTGTGGAATATGGCCATGTCTTTAGTTGACAATGGGTTTTGCATAAGAAGGATACATTTCATAGTCAAATAAGTTTGATGAGATTCTACAGGAGAGTTATAAAATGAATATTAGTATACTAAATTCACCAAAAATTATATCATTTAAAAAGTTATTTATCCAAGTGCTTAGTAAACTTTACTTTTTACCATAGAATATATTCTCACAGAATATTTATTAAGTTCTTTCACAACATATTTTGGAAAATGTGGGACATTTTCCAATGAATTGGATTTCCAAGAATCTGGGACAGGTAAGAAATCTTAGAAATTATCTAGTTCAGTCAGGTGCAGTGGCTCACAACTGTAATCCCAGCACTTTGGGAGTCTGAGAAGGGCAGATCGTTAGAGGCTAAGAGTTCGAGACCAGTCTGGCCAACATGGCAAAACCCCTTCTCTACTAAAAATACAGAAAATAGCTGGGTGTGGTGGCACATGCCTGTAATCCCAGATACTCAGGAGGCTGAGGTATGAGAATAGCTCGAACCCACAAGGAAGAGGTTGCAGTGAGCTGATATTGTCGCAGTGCACTCCAGCCTGGGCAACAGATCAATCGAAACCCTGTCAAAAAAAAAAAAAAAAAAAAAGGAATGGAAGAAAGAAGAAAACAAAAGAAATTATCTAGTTCAAACCCTGCTTCCTTTTACTTTATAGATAAGGATGTTGGGTTCATAGGGATTAAGGAGTTTTTCCAAGATCACACCACTAATTAATGGCAGACCCAAGACCGTAACACAGGTTGATGCTCTTTCCATTGTACTACTTGCTGTGGGGTCTAGACTAGTGCTCCCTTGCACATAATAAATTACTTCTCAGGGGTCTTTGGAACAGCTTTCCATATCCTTGTTCCTATACACAAAACTTCTACCTTTCCATGGTAAGAGCCTCGACATTGAAACCCAATGATTCATTTTTCTTTTTTACTATATCAGTGAGCATGTGCAGCATCAAGAGGATGCACATGCTGAGTTGAGAAATAGCTAGTTCTAAACACCAGATCATTCAACTATATTCCACTTATTTCAACTCCCCCGGACAAGTGTATTGAGTTCCTATTCTATAGTAGCACAGTAAGAGTTCCAAAACTGAGAAGGACCCAGTCCTTCAGGGGTTTTCACTAAAGAGCCATGTTCAGAGACTCTGGTAGTTTTATGAGCGCTTTAGTGATCTGTAGCAATCCTGTTAAGTTTAGAAATGCACATTTCTTGTATACACGTTGACAAAGATTAGTATTTATGGCAAGGCTAGAATATATACCCTGCACCAAAACACACTGAAACACCACAATTTTTAGACTATATGTCTTCTCTTGCAATAATTATTACCTCTGCCTCCTTCTTCAGATTTTTCTGGGTTTTGTCCTCTGAAATATAATTTTAAAAATTCTTGTGATTCGGACCTTTATACTTATGCATTTTCACATAAAGTGGTTTAAAATATACTTGCTTATTTATACAGAGTTCAAGTACAATATCAAAATCGTATTTGAGTGGGTAAAAGACAAAAGGAAGGCTCAGAGCTCCAACCTGGCACCATAAAGAAATGGATGAATTAAATCCAACATAGGCATCTCCTCTTGAAAACACACCTCATTACCTATTTGAGTGACAGTTCAGCACATTAGTTGATCCAATTGACAATCCGAACCCTAAATCTAAAGAAATGTCTCACTGTTACCAAATGATTTGTTTTATGACTGTTACATTCTATATTCTTTGTGTAAAAATAATGTCTGCAATAGTATGCCCTTCTGAAATAGCAGGAAAACCTGCTACCTTACATATGACACGTGTTTACTTTTGCTAAACAGTGGAACCCCGCCTCCCAATTACACATTTGGCTGTCTTAAAGTGACTCTTGAACTATAAATTGCCACATGCTGGAACAATGCTTTATTGTTTGCTGAAATCAAGTGTTCTAGCACTCAGATTATTAGACAAATACAGAGTAATATACCTAGAACAGAGTGTGCAATCAGCATGGTACTAAACACGTAAGCAAACAATTTAATGGGCAATAGTGTCATTATTGCCTATTGCAGAAGACTTTTATGGCTCCCAATATTCGTCTTCCCAATTCTTTAAGCCACCTTTCCTCATCCTATTAGTAGAATCCAAGAAGAAGCATTTGTTAAAAATGCCTGTTGGGAAGTAATTGTTATTTTTAAACTTAAAATTTATGTGTTCAACACTGAAAATTAAGTATGTATTTTTATTTTAAAAATTTGTGTGACAGTCAAAAATATCTACTTATTGTGTCACCCTGAGAAATTCATTCTGACAAGAAGTAGGGAATTAAGTGAGTCTGTAGGTATTTATACTCCTTCTTTAGCTTTTTCTATAAACTCATCTTCCCTGACTTTAAAAATTATAGCTAAGTAATTTGGCATATGAACAGTATTTGTTTTGTAAAAAATATTTATCCCCTTCTACTTTATACCATTTAAATTCAACATTAGTCTTCAAAAACAAACAAATCAACAAAATTAGTCTTCATTCTTTATTTTGTATTTATGGCAACATTTACTCTACGGCTTGGTACCTTGCAGGCACTTAACAGGTTTTGTCTTATTCTTCATCTTAACTGTTGAACTAAAAACTAAGCAAACATTTGACTGAAAATTTTTCTTAAATGTTGCTACACTTGTATTAAAGAACTAGGCATGTCACTTAGTGGCTAGGCTGAATCAAACAATCTACATTATCTTCTCAGAGTGTTCCCTGAAACACCATAATTTTGTGTTTTCTACACTGTTCTATAGCGTTTTTAAATTCCCCGGATATCCAATACACAGGTTGTTTGTACCACTAAATCATGTCTATTTAAAATAATCATGAAGAATAGTCAAAAACTTCTTCATTGGAGTCAAAAAATCATATGCCCAACATATCTAGGGTGATTATGAATTGTCAAGCTTATGAGTTTTCAAGAGGTGCCCTTATGAGATAAGTTTAATTAAGCAAGGCATTCTATTAATCATTTCTAATTACTCATGCAAATCACAGACACTCTGGTCTGTGATTTAATAGCCTGATTTGATCTTAAATGCAGCTGATGACTGTGGCCCAATGGGTATTTCAATGAACATATCTTCACCGATCTTGTTACTGTGTCTAGATATGATAATTGTTAGAAAGCCATAGCTTGATTTGTTATGTGTTACAAGTGTTTTAATTGCTGTATTAAAGAGGCAAAGGTAAAAGAACGCAAGAAAAGGTTGTGTTGCTCTGTGTAGCAATAAAGAACAACAGGCACACATACATCTATTTGCCTGTCTGTGCACTGTTCAGGGTGCTGAGCCAGAGATACATTCCTTTTTGTGCCTCAACACAATTTCTAACTGTTCATTCCAAAACTGATGTCAATGAAAATATGTTATCTTGAGTTCAGCACCATCATTTACATGTATAAATAGAGCACATAAAATAATACAAAAATTATTCAACATGATTCTAAATTTCTTCCCTGGGCCATTGGTTTAAAATTTAAAAATGAATTTAAAAAAAATAGAGACTCTTTACTCACTCCTGCTCCAAATTAATTGAGAACATTTATAATGGCAAAACTACTAGCTTTTGGAGTGAATAAATAGTAAGCCCCTCTAATATGTGTATTACAGTTTTTCAAAATCTGGAGATTCTAAATTATAAATTTATTCTTATTATATAATTTATAATTTAACTTTATAGTATAATGTAAGTATGTTTATAATTGAGTCTATAAATTTTGAAAAACAATAATATACATATGAGTGGGATTATTATTGATTTACTCTAAAAGCAATGCTTGGGGAACATATAAATTCAAGGATTACCTTGTGGCTAAGCACAGTGACTCATGCCTATAATCCCAGCACTTTGGGAGGCTAAGGCAGGAGGATCACTTGAGACCAGGAGCTGGAGATCAGCCTGGGCAACATAGCAACACCCTGTCTGTACGAAAAATGAAAACAATTAGTTGGTCATGGCGGTGCACACTTGTAGTCCTACCTATTCAGGAGGCTGAGGTGGGAGGATCACTTGAGCCTAGGAGTCAGAGGTTACAGTCAGCTATGATTGTAACACTGTACTACAGTCTGGGCAACAGTGTGAGAGCTTGTCTCTTAAAAAAATATATTCACTTGTAATAATTCCAAAATTCCTGTAAAGGTTATGTTCCATAGGTTGGAGCCTGTGTACTTTTTCTGTTCTATAGCAAATTTAGGTCTATTTTGATCATCCTACTTGAATGAAAATATTGAAACCCCCAGTACACCAAAAAACAAAAGAAGTCTCTGTACCTACACTCCCTTCCCAAATACACACACACACACACACACACACACACACACACACAGAGAGAGTGAAATGTCCCCTAAACATACATAGCCAATGTAGGCAAGCCTGAGGGGTCAGTCACAACCTCAACATCTTTTCCCCCTACTCTTTTTTCTCTGCTAAGAATCCCACTTTATTTTACAATCTAAGTGGTTTTAGTGTCCCCTTGGACATTCCCATGATCAAAATCTGCTGTCACAAAATGTCTTGGTAAATCAATTTGAACTAAGGTATAAAGGATAGATACATTTTAATTTGCATTTGAATAGAGATCACTCTGTTTCACTAAAAGAATTAGGCTGTGACCTGAAATTTTAGGCATCAGCAAATAGATGATAGGAGGGCCTATTCAAGGAAATTGAGCCTTCCTAGTACCCGTGAAGTCACACTAAATGTTCGTTCACTTTTTCACCCACCTTGGAAACAGAAAAACAGCAATCTAGTAGTTACAGGCATGGGTTCTGGAACCAGACTTCCTGAATTTAACTTTAGTTTCCGATATCTTCTTTATATACGTGACATTGGGCATGATTTTTTTGTAGCTTCCTTGTGACTCAGTTACCACAGCTGAGGGGGGTATAAAGAAAAGGGGATAAAGATAAAGCATCTGGCCAGGTGCGGTGGCTCACACCTGTAATCCCAGTACTTTGGGAGGCCGAGGCGGGCGGATCACAAGGTCAGGAAATCAAGACCATCCTGGCTAACACGGTGAAACCTTGTCTCTACTAAAAGAAAAACAAAAAACAAAAAAAAAAGAAAAATACAAAAAAATAGCCAGGCATGGTGGTGGGCGCTTGTAATTCCAGCTACTGTCAGGAGGCTGAAGCAGGAGAACGGCATGAATCCGAGAGGCGGAGCTTGCAGTGAGCTGAGATCGCACCACTGCACAGCCTGGGCGACAGGGCGAGCCTCTGTCTCAAAAAAAATAAAAAAATAAAATAAATAATAAAGATAAAGCATCTACATCACAGAGTTGTAGATTATAAAAACCAATGATTTGATGCATGTGGAAAGCTTACAAATACCACCTACATGGTTAGTTATCTGGATATGTTTGATATATAAAGTAAATACTAGTATGGCTGACGCTGAATCTTTGTGGTCTTTCTGTCAAAAACAAGCCTGAAACCTCTGAAGATGTCTTCGTTATTCTTGAGGACTAGGCTGTGCAGTTGGATCACTGATGAGGGTGGATTAGGCAGAGAGTTTACAATGATATTCTTTAAAGTATAATGAATATAAGGGATACTTGATAGGGAAAGGCAAAGGGACAGGAGGGAATTTTCCTTAAATAAGAATTAGACCATTTTCTTAAATCACAGTTTTTCATGATCATCAATAAGTGTTGTATAATAGTCTAATGGATGTGAATAGTTTACTCTCTAAATACACAGTTTCTACCTTTCTGCCTTCTCATCTTCGTATGTTCCCCCTTTGTTTTCCTCTGTTATTTATTTGACAAATATTATTTGGACAACAGGAGGAAGAGAACATTGGCTGGAAATGGGTGCAGATAAAGAGCTCAGTTAGGGACACTTGGGTTTGAGTTGCCCACGTGACTATGTCTACCTGGTGATTGGATTCAGGGCTCTGAACTCAAGAGGGGAATCAGTGCTCAAGATAGAAAAGACATTCCCCTGCACGTAAATGGAAATTCAAGATAGGTTGCCCCACTAGAAAGCATGCAGATTAAAGGGAAATTCAAAGAAAAACCCTAGATAAACGCTCACTGCCAGTTTTAAAGTGGAGATAGAAGAGGAACCAGTGAAGAAAAGTGAGGCAAGATAAAGGGTGGAACAAGAACCCAGTGTGTGTGTTTCATGGAAAGCAAAGGAACCTTGTATTTCTAAAAGAAGTTTGAGTGATGAAAGCAGTATCTCGTAAGACAAGGAGTAAACTGTCCGGGGGATATGCAATGAGGTCATCTTAACGATCTTTACCAAAGTAGTTTGAGGGCAGTGATGGGAATGAAAGTCAGATTTCAGTGAGCTAAGGAGTGAATTAGAGGTGAGGAAGTAGAGAGTACAATCTGTGATGAGAAAGAAAAAAGCAAATAACTTGACAGGCTCAGTAACATGGCTAATATGACCTAATATACCACTTGTTGCCTAGACCATTGTGTTTACTCTTAAAAGCCTACCTCTTTTCAGTCCTAGGGCTGAAATGCTAGAAGTTCATCCCCTACCCTCCCAAATCTTCATTCATAATCAACTTCCACTGAATGATTTATAGAAAGACAAGGAATATAGAATAATCACCTGATACATAGAAGCCAAACTTACTTTTGAAGAGGGATGTCCAGGCAATGATAGCTGACAAAGAGTCAAGTTGCAGTGTTAGGAGTGAGATCAGGGTAGCAGGTATGTACCTAGATCTAATCAAAACAGAAGTGACAGTTGAAGTGATAAGAAAAAGCAAGTAACTGAGAAAATACACTGTAAAGGGAAAATATACATCTCATTGTTAAAGCCTCCAAGTTCAGTGGAGATAAGAAGGAAGAAGAGTCAATGACCGAGATGAGGCAGAAGGAATCAGAGAAGTAGGAGGAGATCTAGAAGAGTCAGCACAACAGAAGCCCAGAGAGGAGGGATTCAAACATGGGAGGGATGAAGGACAAGCCAAAAACAGCAGCCAGGTCAAGGAGAAATGGATAAGAAAATTAATTCATCTGAAGGTCCGTTCGATCTCTCTCTTATATCTATGCTTATGTAATAATATATAAAAATATAAAATTATTTATATATACACACATACACAAACACATGTACTTATGTGTGTGTATATATATACATTTATGTATATGTATGTATATAATTTATTGAGATATAATTCACATACCATGCAATTCACAATTGGTGCACAGTTCAGTGGTTTTGAGTATATTGACAGTTGTGTAACCATCACCAATCTATTTGCCTGTGTGACAAGATAATTGATGAGATGATTGCTGTAAACCTTGGGAAAAGCAGTTTCTGGGTAATAACTGGGAGTGGGGCAGTTATTGAGGAATTAATAAACAGTGAGCAATGAGTGATGAGTACATGGAGTCACTAAGTATTTGTTGTTGCTTTCTGAAATTCTTAAAAGAATGAGACAGGGATAGTAGTCAAGGGATAACTGAGTCAAAAACGGATTTGATTTTGTTACTTTGGATTTTTGTGTGTGACCAGCTCCTGTTTGTTTAAGAAAGGGAGCAAGCACAGGCAGAAGTCAAGTGTACTTCCCCTTCACATCGTAGAAAGTGAATCTGAAGTTGTACAAGACAGTGTTTGAGGGAATGAGGCAATGAAAGAAGCAGAGGGGAGGGAAAGTAGTTACGGCTTTAGGTCTTAGAAGGAACAAAGCCCTTAACTATTCAGAAGTTGTGAAGGGGTCCACCTTAAGTTTTCGCAAATTAAACTCTTTATGCCGTATTAAAGAATATGTTTTCATAACAACACTTTGTTTTAGGTCTCATCAGATGATGCCAAAGTGACTTTTGAATGATGAGAAAAGACAGGGCTCTTGGCAAACCGTGAAGTGTAAGGTAGCAACCAATTACTGAGAACCTACAGTAAGCTAGGACAGTGGTAGGTGCATTACAGACATTTAAAAACAAACAAAGGAGTTTCCAAGCTGAGTTTCCTGGAATCTTTTTGAAGTCCAGTGTTTAATCTGTAAAGCGAAACCTAAATTATCACTAATCAGATACCTACTAATTTAAAAGTCATATAATGTGTTAGATATTGCTGTATATGCCAGCTCATATAGTTTGAGGCTCAAAAATTCCCATTTTACTTTTAAAGCAAACTTTCTGAGATTAATTGTCAAAGCTACACAATTAATAGGCACTCAGTCTGACTCATATTCACTGTCCCTCTTCTTTCCACAAGGCTACACCATGAAGGTCAACAATTCTTTTACATGATTGCTTTGAGCACTAAATGAGTTTGAGGGATGTCTTTCCTAGAATCCATCCTTATTCTCTCCTCATTCTTTTCCTATCACGGAAGCATTAACACTTCTCTTTTGTTCTTTCTCTTTATCTTTGTGCCTACCTTTCTAAATGTGTGGCATTGCAATTCTAACTCCTGACTGCTGTTGACTTTCTGGCTCATTCATGTCTTTCTTTCATTTCTCTGTTTTTTTTTTTTTTTCTGTCTTCTCTTCTGAATACTGAAACTCTTCTCTAATATAGGAATATTATGACTTTGTGTTTGGCCCCCACTCTCTCTAATTGTTCTAGAATTTTAGGAATTTTAGTAGTAGTATATCAGAGACGTGCTTGCACTATGTATTCTAAATAATTTTTAGCAAAACCAAACACAGGTTGGGGGCAGAAGAGAAACCTGAATCAAACAATAGCGTCAGCAAACATTTTTTCAGAGTTAATTTGAATTATTTAAAATGGATTCCTGGGGAAGTGGCATTTTGTCAACATGTTTAAAAATATATATTCAAGGATGTTGTGGTGTATCGGGACTAATATATTCTCCATATCATGCAGCATGGCAGCATTTAGTTGAACATTTCCATAATGTTGCCAGCACTTCTTTATTTCACTTGAGAAATAGGGAAAAATGATGTTTTAAAAATATTTATTGTTAGATTTAATTATACTCCAGACACATCTTAGTTGTTTGGATGGATGGGATTGTGGCATTGCATATTGCAAAACCAATCACTTTATAAATTATCCTCATTTACATTTTATAGTTTTATGAATTTGATTATTAGTACAGAGAGTTCATTCCTATGAAAGTAACAGTTCTTTGGGTATATATTCAAACAAAGAAGTGAGATTTTTGTAAATACCCTTTTTTCTTAAAAAAAGATATTTTACAGCCTCTGAGCTGTGAAATATGGGGCTCTCATTAGCTTCACTGAGATTTCCCTGTTACCACTCCAGCTGTTGACTATTTACTACAGGAGCTGGTGCTGGTGGTAGGCAGAGAAAAATGCTCATTTAGTTAGAGCTTTCCAGGTGAAGCGTTCTTTGAGGCTGATTTGAACATTTGCCTATAATGAGCAAAAGCTATGCATTATTCAAATCATGAAAAACTACAAGAATCTTCCCAAATTGTTTGGTGTTTTGTCAAATAAAGTAAGTGCTAGTATTTAGAGGAAAATTCCATTACACTAATTAACTTAAAAAATTCATTAGCTAACACATTTTTCCCTTTAAATGATAAATACTAGGAAATTCCATATCTAACTCTTTATAGACACGTTCTAGTACATTTGTGAATATTTCACTCATGGCCAAGCTAAGCTGTTGTTTACAGTTGTAGTTATTATATAATTTAGCTTTCAAAGTCTCAACTGCATCTTATATTATCATAAAAACAGTTGTCTATATCCCATTGACCTCTGGGGACATATTTTGTGAATGGTATTATTTTCTGAATGTGAAGTGATGTGCTGTAGTGGCTGAAGCCCCAGCTCTAAGAAAGACAAATCTGGGTTCAAATCCTTGATTGAGCACTTAAGAGATAAGCAAATTTAGCAAGTTGCCTGACCTCTCTTGGTCTATTTTGTCACTTGTTGTGCAGGACAAATGATCCCAGTAAATGGATTGATCGAGTCATGTTAATTACCTGGGTCATTAATTAATAACTTTACTCAGAAGTGGCACATGTATGTAAACTGTGTGGTAAAATAAAGGGTGACCTTTTTATTCCCTTTTTTTCTTTGTATTTTCTAATTTTTCTTGTATTAAGTATATACTATTTTTTAATCAGCAAAAATAAAGATTATAAAAAAGTATATAAGAGGTAATAGATACTAAGGAATTATTTTGAAAGGCAGGATAAAAGAATTAAGGAATGTATCAAGGGAAAGGGTGATCCAGTCTGTGTCTATCCACTGCCTTCCCCTTCACCTCCCAACTGAAACCTCTGGAAACAGGTTCTGCCATCCGCTGGCACGCTCCTAGGATTTCTGCTTGCATAGCCAAGAAGTGCAAGAGCCATGTTGCGAGATTTTCAATTTGATCGTCTCACATGAGGGTACCAGTGTTTTCAGACTGGAAACAGCATGTTACTACACTTTGGCAACAATGCATTAAATACAGATGGGTTTGTTTTTAGCCAAATATGTATCATACAGCCAACAGCTGTTTAGATATTGCCAACGGTCTGTTTAGTACACAGAGAGACTGTAGGTTTCTTTCCTGCTCAAGAAAAGCTAGTGAATCTATGTAAAATCTCCAAAACGATGTCCAGTTGGCTACAAAACAGGAGACAAATCATCAGCACACTGACAAAAGTCTGCAATGATTTCTTTTTACTCCCAAATTTTAACACCTCATTTATTATAATGAGTACGATTAGCATATTTTAAATCTATCAAAGTAATAACACAATCCCAGATCTTTCAATAGATAAAGAATCCCTTATCATCTCAGAAATAATCCAATTAATGATAACATTTGGTATTTTTTAATGTTTTCTTTAAAAGTTTGAAGCACTGAGGAATATGCAGAGCCCTGGAAACATAGGACCTCCCTGCTCATGACCACATCTCTCTCAAGTGTGAGAAGCGATGAAAATATGAAATATAGTACTTCTCATTGCCTAAGATTTTATTTTAATTACTATTAAAGACATCCAGATACAGAATTAAAAGACTATATGTATTATCTGAAAAGTGAAAAAACAAAACAGTATTTTATTCCATCAAATTCATGGCTGATTTAATAAAGGACTGTCACAATATAAACAAGCCAAACAAAATACAATTTTATATGTTCAAGGGTTCCCCTCCCCCACTGCCTTTTGTAAACATTGTTTTTGCACTTGAAGCAAGGGAAAACATTTATTTACACTCAGGATTTTAGGGATACTGCCACCACGTGGTAGTAAGGAATCATCTCATAAAATCCAATATTTTTTTTACTCCATAACCATATATTTCTTTTTCTTAACAAATATAGTTCTTTCGCTTAAATGGATAATGCTACAACACTTTAAGCAACCACCAAAAGTAGTGGATTTGTCAACCTATAGGAAGAAACTAAGGCAAAATTAATATAAATAGAGAGTTTATTTGGGTCCAGGTTTAGAACTGCAGCTCAGGAGTCACCATTTCAAATTGCTCTGAATATATGCACCAATTAGCAGCAGTTACAAGCGGATTTTTAAAGAGAAAAAAATAAGTGAGGGGATCGTTTCTAAGCTGTTTACCAAAAATTGATATTGGTTCATTAAAATAACATCAGCTATAGATTGGCTATATATTGTTTCTTGTATTATAAATTCCAGGAACATGAAGATAATGGTTGAGGGTCACATTGTATAAGTTGTGGTAAAATTTGAAGAAATTTATCAGCTAGTCTGGAAACTACAGGAATGAAAGTAAAAACAAAATACTTTTAAACAATTACCCGTGGGCATGGTTGCAAAGGATGTGACTGAATTCTCAAGCTCCAGTTTCTCTGGGCCTGATAAATTTTGCAGACCTCACATTCTTCAGACTGCTCCGAGCCAGTTTTTGTTCTCACATCTTAAATCAGTTTAAAATCATAAAGGAGAATTAACTCTTATAATGCATGCAGAGTTGATCCAGATTTTGTGAGTCCTAAGATTTGGAAAATTAGGGGGATGTCTTCTTTTGAGAAATGTCTATAGAAATCTTTTGCCCTTTTTAATTGGATTATTAGAATTTTTCCCACTCAGCCATAAAAAAGAATGAAATCCAGTCATTTGCAACAACATGGGAAGAGCTGAAGATCATTATGTTAAGTGAAATAAGCCAGACACAGAAAGACAAACATCACATGTTCTCAATTATTTGTGGAGTCTAAAAATCAAATCAATTGAACTTATGGACATAGAGAGTAGAAGGATGGTTACGAGAGGTTGGGAAGTGTAGTGTGGCAACTGAGTGGGAGGGCATTGGGGGAAGAAGAGGATGATTAATGTATGCAAAAAATTTAGAAAGAATGAATAAGACCTATTTGATACCACAATAGGGTGACTATAGTCAATAATAATAATAATATATTTTTAAATAACTTAAAGAATGTAATTGGATTGTTTGTAACTCAAAAGATAAATGCTTGAGGGGTTGGACACCCCATTCTCCATGATGTGCTTATTTCACATTGCATACCTATATCCAAACATCTCATGTATACTATAAATACATACATGTATCATGTACCCACAAAAAATATTTAAAATAATTAAAAAAAAATTTTTTTTTTAAGAAAAATACAGACTGGGCACAGTGGCTCATACCTGTAATCACAGCACTTTTGGAGGCTGAGGCAGGTGGATCACCTGAAATTGGGAGTTCAGGACCAGCCTGATCAACATGGAGAAACCTCATCTCTACTAAAAATACAAAATTAGCTGGGCATATTGGCATATGCCTGTAATCCCAGCTACTCAGGAGGCTGAGGCAGGAGAATCGCTTGAACCCGGGAGGTGGGGGTTGCAGTGAGCTAAGATGGTACTACTGCACTCCAACCTAGGTAACAACAATGAAATTCTGTCTCAAAAAAAAAAAAAGAGAAAAGAAAGAAAGAAAAAGAAAAAACAAACAAACAAACAAAAAAAAACTTGAGGAGCTCTTAAGAATACAAAATTAAATATACAAAGTTATTTATAAAAGGGAATAATTATTTTGAATTAGAAATCAAATAACCACCAATCACTTCAGGCTTGGAGATTCTTATCTCTTATTTCTGAAATTTCTAGACCTTTCTCCCAAAAATCTCATTGAGAAATACTTCCTCTTTGCAACTTGGGCTCCCTACTCCTCTTCACTTACTTAATAACACCATACAACATCCAGCATTCATTGGGGTCTGTATTAGTCAGTTCCCATGCTGCTAGTAAAGGCATACCCAAGCCTGGGTAATTTATAAAGGAAAGAGGTTTAATCCACATGGCTGGGGAGGCCTCACAATCATGGTGAAAACAAAAGAGGAGCAAAGTCACGTTTTACATGGCAACACGCAAGAGGTCATGTGGGGGGAACTCCCCTTTACAAAACCATCAGATATCTCGAGACTTTATAATGAGAATAGCATGGAAAAAATTCGTTCACATGATTCAGTTACCTCCCACTAGGTCCCTCTGGTGACACAGGGGATTATTACAATTCAAGGTGAGATTTAGGTGGGGACACAGAGCCAAATCATATCAGGGTCTGTGCAAAGGGAGAGCTTGGAAGCATAAGTCTTACTAGCTTTATGACAAACTCATCAAAAGGTAATTTT